>NW_025810555.1:0-1214 GCF_022045245.1 Lucilia cuprina
TAGACTAGACTATAGACTAGACTATAGACTAGACTATAGACTAGACTATAGACTAGACTATAGACTAGACTATAGACTAGACTATAGACTAGACTATAGACTAGACTACAGACTAGACTATAAACTAGACTATAGACTAGATTATAGACTAGACTATGAACTAGACTATGGACTAGACAGTAGACTAGATTATAGAGTAGACTATAGACTAGACCATAGACTACTAGCTAGAGAATGATAAAATTATATTTTTCCTTTGAGTGTAGAGAAATAAAAAATTTTGTCGTAAGAAGTAATAATCGTAAATCGTCTTAAATAAAATTGTAATCGAACGATAACAACAACAGCTAGGAGAGAGAAATATGAAGAAATAACTAAGAATTTTTGCTTTAACAAAAAATAACAGTAGGAAGTAAAATGTTAGAGACTAAAAAAACAATTTTGATATAAATAAGCACAAAAAAAGTGGATTTAGGTACTTTTGCATCAAAAAAGATGCCGCACTGTTTCATTCCGTAAAATCTCTTTGGCCTTTTTCTATTAAAATAACTGATGCATATATAAATAGATATTTGCAGACTTGAATTTTTTGTTGCTGTTTTTTTATTGATGTTTTAATGTTATTGTCATTGGAATTATTTGTTATAAGAAAAAAAAGAAATTCCCAACTTCGTGTAACACATAGACATTAGACACAGTGTTGCCAACATTGGTCAAGCAAAACGCGCGCAAAAAAATTAAAAAGGGGTAAAAAAGCGTAATTTTCTAACTGAAAATGGGTAAAAAAGCACTAACGTTTTTTCAGTCAAATATTGTTTATTTTAATAAAAATTGCACATTATTTCGCTCATTTCCTACAAGACTCCAAAATTCGTTTTTTAGAGCATTGGGCTGCAAAACAAAACATGCGTCATACTAAAGTCTTTCACCGGTGTGAGTTAGATTTTTAGTAACGTAAGAACTAAAACTAATGTTTGACGAATATTAGATAAATAAGATGAGAATTTTAAAAATAGTAAAATGTCATTAAACATTCAAACTGACAGGCACTCTACCAACTGGCCAACCGATGTACCCACACCCAAATTGTAAAATTTTAAAAACTTATAACTTATTTTAAAGTATTTTGAATATTTTGTTTTTGAAGAATATTTGCTTTTGTACATTTTGTACATAGATTTTGTTTTGTTGGTCAGTTATAGACCAATCGTCAT
>NW_025810556.1:0-1599 GCF_022045245.1 Lucilia cuprina
GTTCTAGTTCTGTTCTAGTTCTGTTCTAGTTCTGTTCTAGTTCTGTTCTAGTTCTGTTCCAGTTCTGTTCTAGTTCTGTTCTAGTTTTGTTCTAGTTCTGTTCTAGTTTTGTTCTAGTTCTGTTTTGGTTCTGCTCTGGTTATGTTCTAGTTCTGCTCTGTTCTGCGCTATTTCTGTTCATAATTATTCTTTACGAAAAAGGAATCAACGTTCTTTAAATCCGCTAAATAAGCCACATTGGCGATTACAGAAGGGGGTATGAACATTGTTTGGTAAATAATAATAGTAACAATAACTTAACTTTTAATGTTTATAAATACAAACATAAATATTTATATTTGAAGGTATCTGTGCAACAACAAACCAACATCATAATACAAGTTAAGTTTTATAAATTGATAAAAAAGCTCCAATCCTTAGACGTATGTATGTGCGTATGTATGTACAGGAATTGAAGGTATTCAAATAAAGGGGTTGAAATTAAAGATGAAAAATAAATGTTTAAAGATATTAAAAATGTAAAAGAAAAATAAAAATAACAAAATGTTGGAGGGTATTTATGATTTACTAAGATAGTAAACCTTTTAGTAAACCACAAAAGTATGCAGTGATAGCGGTAAAATTAAAATAAAAACTGAACTAAATTGTGAGGTTATAAAGAGAAAAAAATTCAAAATTTTTACGAAGGGTGTTTTTTCAATGATTTAATAGTTAATTTGTTGTTTTAAAGCACTTAGAAAAATTAGTATAGCAAGGAATTTGAAAAAAATAACGCCCCCAAATATGCTTTAATAAATGTAAATATTATTTATTTAAATATTTTTAATGCTTTTGATATAATTTGTTTATTATTGATATTTTTATTTTTTCAATTGAAGTATTTTTGTTTGTTCTTAAAAGTGATTGCTTTATTTAATTCTCCTGACAATCTTATTAAATTTATATAAATAAATACTTTGAAAATGTTTTGTATAAGAATTGACCCAAATTAGCCTTGGCTAAGGGCGAAATGTGATAAAATAAATTTATAACATATTAATTGTTTTTAAAATATTTAACATTTTTGTTTTTCTAACAATAGCAATGCTATTAAAAATAATATAAATTATAAAATATTTATGGCAAAATATATACAACAAATAGATTAAGACAGTAATTACCTTACGAAAAAGCAACATTAAGAAAATATATTGATTTTCCTTTTAAATCCTTTAGATTTCTAAAGCTTTTACCGTATTTAGTGTTTATTTGTGTATATTTTGCATTATCATTAGAAATTCATAAATCAATTTGTATTGACATTTGTTTTGAGTCATCTTTTAGCACAGAGTGGCCGGAAGTATTGGGCAAAATTTTGTGGCTAATTAATAAATGGTTGAATGTGCAGTTGATAGCTTGTTTGTTGAAGAAGATAAATTATTTGCTAAATTAAATATTTTCCCAAGGAATTTACTAAAGCAATAACTTTCATAGCAACTGACATAATTATGGAACATTAAACAATGTCTAGAGAAATTAAAAAAAAAAAAAAAAAAAATCGATAAAAGTAAAACTTTCTAAAGAAAGTCTTCTAGTTCTGTTCTAGTTCAGTTCTAGTTC
>NW_025810557.1:0-4474 GCF_022045245.1 Lucilia cuprina
TTTTCGTTCTACAAAAGGTTCTTTTTGAATTTTCTATAATATTGAACCTAGAAACATGAAATTTAGAATGTAGGACCTTGACTAGGCAAGAACCTATAAAAAGGGACTTTTTGGTACTTTTTTCTTTCTACAAAAGGTACTTTTCTGAATTTTCTATAATATTGAACCTAGAAACATGAAATTTAGAATGTAGGACCTTGACTGGGTAAGAGCCTATAAAAAGGGACTTTTTGGTAGTTTTTCGTTCTACAAAAGGTAATTTTTGAATTTTCTTTAATATTGAACCTAGAAACATAACATTTAGAATGTAGGGCCTTGACTGGGTAAGAACCTATAAAAAGGGACTTTTTGGTTCTTTTTCGTTCTACAAAAGGTACTTTTTGAATTTTCTATAATATTGAAATTAGAAATATGAAATTAAGTATGTAGAGTCAGGATTAGGCTAGAAAACATAAAAGGGGACTTTTTGGTACTTTTTCATTCAACAAAAGGTACTTTTTGAATTTTCTATAATATTGAATTTCCTTCTAAAACCCTAATTTGTTTCATTTTTATTTTGTTTTATAGTAGATATGAAATATATACTATTTCTGATTGGGGTTTTATTCTAAGCAAATAAAATAATTAACATTTTATTTACTTTTCAAGAGTGATTTTCTCTCCAGCATTTCATCCAATCGTTCTGAGCATAACATTCCGTGTTTAACTCCAATAATTATTCATCTGATACCCAACAAAGTATATTTATTCTGGGTCCTTATCAAATTCTGAGTCGATTAAGCTATGTCCGTCCATCGTTATAAAAGAAGCTGATTAAATTAATGAAATTTGGCCAAAAGATTCAGTATTTTTCTAGATCCGTTTTCGTCGGGTAATGGCGATAAAGTCTGTTGACAGTACCTCGGAATTCACAGTGATTTTAATAATCACAGGCGTAGCGAGCCGGAGGGGTCACACTTACAAAAGGGGCTCAATGTCCAAGTCGAGAAACTCATCGTCCTCTTCAGCTTCAGATGAATTGTCGCGAGCCTCAACATGCCCTTACCAGGTGAGAACGGGATAAGCAGTTTAGGCAATACCTGTGAGACCTCACGGTGTGAATGCGCTGCCCCACCGAAAAACCATTAAGTAATTTGTAGTTATGCAAATGATGCTTCTGGAAGCAGATACGACATAAATCTAGCCGTTGAGTTGGCTCCATTTCTATCTGAAAAGACAACAACATAAAAAATATAGACAAAATTTTGGTAAATTAGTAGATAATACAGTTTCGAACGATTACTGTATAATAGGTAAAAATGAATACGATATAGGCTACTTATCCGAAATTGGCTACAAACAAAGTTTAACCATTGGCCGAGTAACTAAACCATTTTGAGTTCGTATGTCTGCAACTCGCACACGTTTATCAGGTCCGTAGTAAACGCTATTAATACGACCCAATCGCCAATCGCTGAGAGGAAGAATTTCGTCCTTCATGATTACGAAATCGCCTACAACTCCTTCTTCGGGTAACGCCATTTGTATCGTTTATGCAGCTCTTGAAGGTATTCTGTTTTCCATCTCTGAGAAAACCGATGATGAAGAACCTTTAGTTTTCCCATCGATTAAGCAGGGACATATTCAAATAGTCTATTGGCATTTCTGGAGGAATCATTATTGGTGAACCTCTTAAAAAATGTCCTGGCGTTAGAACGTTCAAATCTTCAGGATCCTCTGTCATTGGAGATAACGGACGAGAGTTGAGAACGCCTTCAATCTGAACTAAAAGTGTAGAGAATTAAAATTTAAATTTTGATTCCCTATAACCTTCCTAAAATGAAGATGGAAGCTTTTAACTCCAGTTTCCCACAGGCCTCCCATATGGTATGAATTTCCACTCAAAGACAGCATATTTTTCAGATATATCCTTTGAGGATTGCTCTAAAAATATTGAATATTCTGCTAACAATGTTTTACATGCGCCTACGAAATTCGTACCGTTATCAGTCGTTTCGGTAAACCTCGTCTTCCGAGCTGGAATGTTCTTCAGGGCTGGAATGTAGAACTGGTATCGAACCATACTCATCATTAATGAAATATCGGCATGCATCAAGTTTTTGTGAATAAAGTCCAGAATCATTTCACATAGACCGTTGGAGTCTAGAAATGGGTTTAAGGTTATCAACTGAAATAGCTCTAGACTGGGATAAATCTTTATATTCGTCAGAATAATAAGCTCTTTGAGTTAATCTAATTAAAACAGTTTTAGATTTATTAAGCCCATTTTGCAATAGAGCTTCAGCTCTATTCACAATTTTTTTGGATGCTAAATTTCAGAAACGTTAAACATAAGCAATTACGCGAAGAGCTCTATGGTATCTAGTGAAACTGCTTATAATACTGAATTTTTCACCAATTTCCCTTTTCGTGCGTGTAATCTGATATTTCGAAGGGGGTAATCAGTCATTGTCTTATAAGCTTCGTACATTTGATTCGTCCTTGGCTGTCGAAGAATCAATTGTACAATTAACCGAAATCATTTTCTTTTGTTCTGTCGGTTCAGAACACGTGGTAGGTAATGATGGCCAATATTCTTGGGAACCAAGAAGCCAAATGGGACCATGCCACCATAATAGATTGTTCAACAATTCTTGAGGCTTACATTCCCTTGTTCCGACATCGGCAGGATTTTTGGAAGTGGACACGTGTCTCCAAATTGCATTGTCCACATTTTCAATAATTTTAGCTGTTTTCCATGAAGATGAATGTTTCTGAAGCCAGGCAAGAACAATGGTGGAGTCAGTCCGCAATTAGCTTGCGGTTGATACGACAGAGTCGTATGGAAAAGTTTACTTATTGTTTTGTTTTGCTAGTATTTAAGTACAACCAATAAAGCAACAATGTGCCAATATTTATTTGTGTGTTTATTTGTAAAAGTAAACACTGATTAACACAATATAGTGTTAATCAGTGTTTACTTTTACTAATATATTAGTCAGCATTTGCCGCAAAATACACATTTTTATCAGTGTTTAGTTTTACTAATATATTAGTCAGCATTTGCCGCCAAATACACATTTTTATCACTCGTCATGCTAAAAATATTTAAACTTTTTCAGATTTAAATAACATTGCTACTAAATATTGCCGTTCTGTTTTTATGTTTAACTAGAAAATTGCGACGTTACACTGCAATCTCTAGCAGCCCGAATGAACAGTATTAATCTCTTGTTTGTTGTACAAGAAAAAAAGATATTTTTGTGCTATAGCAGTGCACACTCAAATCTGTTAAACTAATATATCTAGTATTGATGATATTTTTATATTGAGTTTTTCCTAGCAGCAATTAAATTTTGTTTTGCAACTACTAGCTGCAAATTTATTTATTGTTTTTTGAAAATATTGATGTTACAATTTGAAAATATTTTAATATGATACATATGCATACATGTTATTAGGGTGAAATGTAGAGATATATATTAGTAAAATATTTCATTATTGTCATAAAATGGTAAAGTTTTATAATAGTTTTAAAAAATTTTGATTACCTAGTAATCTAGAAAGTAATATTGGTATCAGGTGGAAACTAATTACTTTTGGGGTGAATAACTAATTATTTTTGTTCGACGAGGTTCAAATAATATGTACCTACCTTAAACAAAATAATAAATGGTTACTAATTAGATTACAAAAACTTTGCGAAATAACTAGTTACAAATTAACATACAAATATGTTTTTTGATAGCTAGTTATTTTGGGCTGACTTTGTATGTAGAAAACAAAAAATAAAAAAATTCCTCTGCCGGGATTTGAACCCAGGCATTCAGTTGTTTTCTATGTTTCTCACTCCAGCCGCTTACTCGATGCTCCATTAACATACTGCTTTTTGTAATTTTGAGAACGGCTTTTTACAAAAATATATAAATGAATGTCATTTTGAAAATAATAAATGAACGACCTAGACAATTGAGCCATAATAAATCCAAATTGTTTTGTTCTTTGCCAGTAATAACATATTCAGCTAAATGAAATAATGTGAATGATAATGAACACTCATTACCAAGTAATATATGAAATAACTACTGGCTATTACCAAAAATTTCAGATTTTTTGCTGGGAAGTTTTCAGGAGAGCAAAAAAACAGTTTATTTCACTAGTTCGTAAAGATTTTTGATTTTCTTAATGTCACCTCCCATATGAATTAAATACAGAAATCGTTTTCTCGGAAACTATTAGAGTCAGAATCTTCTAATTTTGACGAAAAACTTTAACTTCATTATAAACATTGGGAAAAAATGGGCAGACTTTTATTAGGGTGCTTGGAACCTCCATATGAATTAAATAAATACGTATATGTTATTGACATATGTACATACATACATACATACATACATACATACATACATACATACATACATACATACATACATACATACATACATACATACATACATACATACATACAGATATACATACATACATACATACATAC
>NW_025810558.1:0-1592 GCF_022045245.1 Lucilia cuprina
TGCATCATTTTAAAGCATTACAGTTGCACTTTGTTTTGGTGTACAATTTGTGGCATAATGAATTTTTAAAAAAATTGGATAGATCGGTATATTTATTGGCACAGGTTTAGGAATGCGGTAATTTAAGGCTCCGATATGGTCGCACATATCATTTATAGTTTTCATGTTATAGCAGTGGTTTATATATGTTTTTATTGCATTATAGTTGCCATTTGTTTTGGTATATAATTTGTTGCATAATATATTTTTAGAAAATGGCTAATTGGATAGATCGGTATAATTATTTTCACTTTAAAAACGCGGTATTTTAATGTTCCGATATGGCTGCAAATAACATTGGCAGTTTTCACGCTATGACAGTCATTTATGCATCATTTTAAAGCATTATGATTGCACTTTAATATGGTATATCATTTTTAGCATAATGTGTATTTTTAGAAATTGGTCAATTTGATAGATCGGTAGAATTATTGTTCTATGTTTAATAAACGCAGTAATCTGAGGTTCCCATATGGTTGCAATTAACTTTGGGAGTTTTAGTGCTAGGACAGTCGTTTATACACCATTTTAAAGCATTAAAATTGCCGTTTGTTTTGGTATATAATTTATTGCATAATGTATTTTTAGAAAATGGTCAATTGGATAGATCGGTAGAATTATTTTCCCAGGTTTAAAAAGGCGGTAATTTGAGGTTCCGTTATGGTTGTGAATAACTTTAACAGTTTTCATGCTATGACAGTCACTTATGCATCATTTTAAAGCATTATGATTGCACTTTAATTTGGTATATCGTTTGTGGCATAATGTGTTCGTCTAAAAAATGGTCAATTTGAAGGATCGGTAGAATTATTGTTCTATGTTTAATAAACGCAGTAATCTGAGGTTCCGATATGGTTGCAATTAACTTTGGCAGTTTTCGTGCTAGGATAGTCGTTTATGCACCATTTTAAAGCATTATGATTGCACTTTAATTTGGTATATAATTTATTGCATAATGTGTTCGTCTAAAAAATGGTCAATTTGAAGGATCGGTAGAATTATTGTTCTATGTTTAATAAACGCAGTAATCTGAGGTTCCGCTATGGTTGCAATTAACTTTGGCAGTTTTCGTGCTAGAACAGTCGTTTATGCACCACTTTAAAGCATTAAAATTGTCATTTGTTTTGGTATATAATTTATTGCATAATGTATTTTTAGAAAATGGCCAATATTTGCCCAGGTTTAAAAAGGCGGTAATTTGAAGTTCCGATATGGTTGTGAATTACTTTGACAGTTTTCATGCTATGACAGTCATTTATGCATCATTTTAAAGCATTATGATTGCACTTTAATTTGGTATATAATTTATTGCATAATGTGTTCGTCTAAAAAATGGTCAATTTGAAGGATCGGTAGAATTGTTGTTCTTGATATTGTTCCGATATTGTTGCAAATAACTTTGACAGTTTTCATGCCAGGACAATCGTTTATGCTTCATTTTAAAGGATTACAGTTGCACTTTGTTTTGGTGTACAATTTGTGGCATAATGAATTTTTAAAAAAATTGGATAGATCGGTATATTTATTGGTACACGTTTAGAAATGCGGTAATT
>NW_025810559.1:0-2051 GCF_022045245.1 Lucilia cuprina
GAACTTGAAAATATTTTTTATCACTTAACGTTAAATTTTATTATTTTTTTGCACACTTTAAATTTATTTAATAGCCCGAAAAGATTTAATTTTTTACAAACGAAAAAACCATTTTTTTATTTTTTTGACATTTAATTTTTGTTGTTGAAATTAAAACGAAAAAAGAACAATGTTGTAAATTTTCGTATGGTACAGGAAAAAAATATTTCAACTAACTTAATTATTATTTCAATATTGCAGATTAAAAAGCAAAGATAGGTTCATATATAATGTTTATAGATAAATTATGTTGCAAAATATTTAAAGAAATCTTTTAAAATATAAATTCAAATGAAATAATTTTTTTTTTAAATTTTTAAATCCGATTTTTTGCAACTATGTTGGCTTGAGAACTCTACTAATACATTCTTAGAGTTAGGTACCGACTGACAGTAGACTTAGGTAATTTTTGACAGCGTTTCACTTCTTATTTATACTTTGTTTAATCCCATCTGAACTTTAAATTCTTCTTGGATTCTGCCTTTCTCCGCAGTTCTCAGTTCTTTGAATTCTTCATTATATTTTGTTGATTTAGTAAGATTCTCTGGCACACTTCTATATCTGAGGTCGTATGCTATGTGTAAAAAGTAATAAAAAAATCGTATTCTGGCATGAAGTGGTGAAATTCCGAAAGACAAGACTTCTTCATTAATACTTCTGCTTTTGTTTATATTTGAGAATTGCGACTTTTTCTGCATCTGCAGAAGGAAGAAGTTTCTGTTATGGCATTGCTGACCTTTCCTTCAATCATTGTTAAGCTTAGCTAGGTATGATACGTTAATAGAGAATTCCTTTATTTATATGCAAATGGGCTCCAGTGCATTTATTTCATCTTCTCAATATTCCACTAAATCATTTGTTGTATTCTTTGACTCCTTTATATATTCAAATCCAAAGGGTCTACAAAAATTTTTTGAACCCTGAGTTGTATTGATCCATATATCTTCAAATAAATTTCCGATGCTTGAATATCAACGAATTCGTCATTTCCGATACAGGTATTCCAAAGTAAAAAATTACGAATTGTCTACCTATTAACATTTAGGACTATATTACTATAACCTGTAATTCAGTCATTGATATTTATTATTAGTGAATGAATCCAAATTATCATTACCTGTATATTTTTATCTACATGATCATAAACGAAACAGAACGAAATTATCTGTCGAAAAAAATTAGGTAAAAAAAGTTATAAATTTCTCAAAATTTAAGCATAATAGGACCTTTCAATTATAAGGATAAATAAACAAGTAGAAAATGGGTAAATATAAGATTTAAATATGTTCTGTCATATTTAATACTAAAATATGAAATTAAAGGATACAGGTTTAAATGAACATATTTTTTAATGTAATTGAGAATTTTTGTAAAGAATCGAGAATTTCCATATCTAACAAAAAAATGATATTAAGGGATAAATATGGACTAAATTGTTGTAGCTATCTGCGACCCTATTAAAATTTTGATATAAATCATAGTTTTAGAAAGTAAACAAATATGTAATATATGACAAAATCTTTATGTATGAACAAAACTCAATGAAATTTTCAACGCTTGTTAAATTTGTCATTTCAAATAAGAAAATGCAAAAAAAAATTGAAAAGGTCAAAGGGCATCCCGCAATTCCCAAAAATAGGAATGAAAATCCCAAAAATGGGGTTTTTTTAATTTTTTGCCCATAGTGTCCACATTTCTTTCAGGGCTGGGAAAATACTTTTGGAGTAAATCGAAAACATATTGAGGTTTCCAAAACTGCAGTGGCAAGATTTTCAAAAAATAGGACAAGTTTTTTACGCCACTGCGTTCTGCGTAAAGATACCTTTTAGAAAACTACAAAATTGTTATATGTTCTTAAAGAAAATTTTATTTTATTAATAAAAGAGTTAAGACACATTTTTTGCAAAAAAACGGCAAAAATCTAAAATTTTTTGAATTATTAAATTTAAAAACGTATATTTTTGGATCTGTAAATGATATTGATCTGAAATTTTTTGTATATTATTGGAAAT
>NW_025810560.1:0-1700 GCF_022045245.1 Lucilia cuprina
TATCTATCTATCTATCGCCACTATGCTGGAGAATAGGGTAATAAAACATAGAAAAAAAAACATCCATCGCACTGCTATTCGTTATAATAAAAATCAATTTATTTTAACTGTAATATGAAAAATATGCAACTACTTGACATAAAAACAACACCAACCATGATTTTGATAAATACAAAACATTGGTGTCAAGCAAATAACGTTAAAACCAAGAAAGTGACACAATAAAACCAACACGAAAAGACACATACAAATCAGTTTAAGAAAAATTGTAACCAAATTGTTAGCGCAAGAAACGATGACAATTTTTGACACTTAAAAGGGTTGAAAAAGAAAAACTTTTCCCTCTTCTGTGTTAACCACAAATATTCTTTAAAGAAAAAACAAAAAATATTTCTATGAAATTGTTGTTCTACTTTATATTTTCTTTCTTGTTTTACACATATAGAAAAAGGTAGTTTAAGTAGTAACTTTTTAATAAAATAAATTGGAGTATATTGGTTATATCAATCTGTATGTTACATAGAGTTGTATTACTTGAAATCCTATTTCAATTTCCCACATTATTGTCTGCCTATTAGAGACACTAGCAAAATGGCTCTAAGAGAAAATATACACAGTAGCGATAGGACCTTAATTATCCAAAATGAAGTTTACGAAAATTTTATAGCAGGGTACAAAAATCTCACTACTGCAGTCTACAACACATCAACTTGTTATTTACTATCACAGTTTTATTTGACACAAATACTTGTGTTATTTTAAATTTTTATAATAAATATCTTGAAAATATTTTGGCAACTTTTCTGATAATTCTGTTTTCTTTTTTTGTTCATGTTAAGAATGTATTTTTAGCTATATGTTAAAGAAAAAAACGAAAAACTTTTATCACTTTGTAATTTTTTTTCCAAACTTTTGGTTGTAGAACGCCATTATGTCTTTTAACATCTTTTATAAACTATATAAATTTTTCTTTATTTTTTTAAATGTTCTGCTTTATTTTAAAGGAAGTTTAAAGCTTTAAATTGCTTTATAATAGATTTTATGTTTTTAAACAATGACTGTAAAATTCTTTTGTAGGAACAATAATAAAAATTAACACAAAACCCAAGGTTAATTTAACGTATAACTTGTGTGTTGTATACAAAAACCACCAGGGAGAGATTGATAACCAGATAATTTAGTAACAAAAAAAATGTGAGAAGGGTCAAAACATAAACACTTGTTTATACCTTATTGCGAAAGTTTGATATAAACACGAAATTTTGATTTGTATTTGAGTTTTATCATGTAGATGTAAACGCCCATAAATATAAATAAGTCAAAAAATAAATAAATAAATAAATACTCCAGAGAAATCTAAATAACCTAAAATTATTTTAATATTTATTCAGTGTTTTGTTTTAAAAGGCTTAAGACTTCTAAAAATATCAGATGCTGATTAGTTCCTATTAAAAACACTTTATATTAAATAATTGGTTTGTCTAGCGAATGATAAATATTGTATATTAATCTCATAATTGCTCATACGCAGAGTGGGTTTGGTAATCTGTAAGAAAATAATAAATAACTAGAACAGAACTAGAACTGAATTTGAACTGTACTAGAACTGAACTAGAACTGAACTAGAACTGAACTAGAACTGAACTAGAACTGAACTAGAACTGAACTAGAACTGAACTAGAACTGAACTAGAACTGAAC
>NW_025810561.1:0-5260 GCF_022045245.1 Lucilia cuprina
AAAAAAAAATAAACACTGAAAAGTCATAGTTTTATACCACAAGCGCCCCTACATAACCCCCCAACCAAAATCAGATTTGGGAGCTAACAAGCAGCACAAAGATGATACCGCTTGTAGTGAAATCTTAGAACAAAAAGAAAAGTTATTGACGTATGTCTTTTGCGTGATATACACCGATATATCGACCCTTTAGATCTTCCAATTCATAATAACAATTTCCAGTTTTCGCCTTAATGCGTGCTTTAAGAAACGGTGGTGATAGTTTAGCATTGTAACCCTTTTCGAAGTTACTCTGACTAAAGTTTCTTCGGAAAACTTCTTGTCCTACAACAAAATTTACCTCACGTGATCGCAGATTGTAAGATCTTTCATTGCGCTCTTGTTGACGACTCATATTCTTGGCGGCTCTATCACGTACGATGTTAAATGAATCTTCGCGGTTAAATTTCACTTCCCTATCCTCAAGCATTTCAAGTTTTCGAAGAAGTGCATAAGTATTACCATTGGTAATCATATGCTGTCCGAACGCCATGTAATAAGGTGATGTACCTATAGAAGCGTGCACAGCTGATCGTAGAGAACAACTAATGCTGCTGAGGTATCCATCCCAATTACTATGATCGTGTTTAATATAAGCCCTTATTGCTGATAGCACTGAACGATTAACACGTTCTGAGGCATTGGCTTGGGGCGAGTGTACCGCGGTATAAACGTGTTTTATCGCGTAATTCATTAATAATTTATTAAATTTAACAGACTTAAACTGCGAACCGTTATCGGAAACGATAGTTTCAGGCGTACCAAAAGTGTGAAATAGGTCTTCTTCCAAATATTTAATCACGACGTCTGCTGTAAACTTTTTCACGGCTTTCAGAAAACTAAATTTGGAAAAGTGATCTAGTACTACGAAAATACCAACATTGCCGGATTTTGAACGCGGATAGGGACCAAGAAAGTCAACGTAGAGTTTCTGGAAGAATCTAGATGTTTCCGAAGTTTTACCCATTGGCGGACGCATGACGAAATTCGGGTGTTTAGTACCTTTACAAATGTCACAAGAGTTGATGTAAGATCTCACATCGTTAACTAAATTAGGCCAGAAATAGAACCTACGAATTCGTTCCAGTGTTTTATTTATTCCTCCATGAGATGATAAATGACTATCATGTGCCTTTTCCAAAACTTCGCTAATCATATCTTTGGGTATCCAAAGTTTCCAGGCGAGATCGTCCTGCAGCTGTTCCCCAGAACAGTGTTCAGTACGTCTGTACAAATATCCGTCAACAATTTTAAGGTCTGGAGTTTTGACAATGTTTTCCTTAACTCTGTCTAAAAGTTGTAGGTAGTCAGTACTTTTGAATTTTTCGGATTGTAAATCCACGAAAACCCCTGAGTCATCTAAAGCGGACAAACTTAAACAGTTTATTTCAGACAAATCTTCAGTGTTAGTACGCGAAAGTGCATCAGGAACTACGTTTTGGCTACCTTTCCGATGTTCAATTTTAAATCGAAATCCTTGAAGCTTCAAAGCCCATCTTGCCAACCGCGAATTGAGATCTGTTTGGGACATGAGCCACTTTAGCGATGCATGGTCAGTGATCACAGTGAACTCATGACCTTCCACATATGCTCGAAACTTTTTAATGCTCAACATTGCTGCTAAACATTCCTGTTCGGTAACAGAATAGTTACGTTGGGCTTGGTTGAGCTTCTTAGACATAAATGCTATCGGAAACTCTTCACCCTCCGCATTCTTTTGTACCAATACACTTCCTATTCCAGTGTGACTAGCATCACAGTGTATGAAAAACGGCTGTGAGAAATCGGGACTATGTAACACTGGCGCAGTTGTCAAGATGTTCTTCAATTCATCAAAAGACTTTTGAGCATCTTCGCTCCACACAAACTTTCTACTGGTCTTTAATAAATCGGTTAAAGGTGAAGTAACCGCAGCGTAATTCTTGATAAACTTCCGGTACCAACCGGACATCCCTAAAAACCGTCTTAGTTGTCTTACAGACCTCGGTGTCGGAAATTCAACAATGGCCGATATTTTCTCCGGGTCTGTCTGAATCACCCCATTACCCACTAAATGCCCAAGATAACGGACTTCCGGTACGCAAAATTTAGATTTTTCAACATTTATTGTCAGTCCTGCAGAACGAATTTGTTTCGAAATCTCTCGCAACACCTCTAAATGTCTGCCAAATGTGTCTGACACAATCAATAAATCGTCCAGATAGACAAACACTTCGGTTCTCAAATTCGCCGGTACCACTTTGTCCATGAGCCTCGACATCGTCTGAGGCGCATTACATAGCCCGAAAGGCATGACTTTGTAATGGTACAAAGGGCGGCCGGGAACCGTAAATGCTGTCTTATCTTTCGACGATTTATCCAACGGGATTTGCCAGAAGGCATCTTTTAGATCTAAGCTGGTTATGAACTCGGCCTTTGGCAAACGACTAAGAATCCCGTCGATATTGGGCAATGGATAAGCATCCTTGATTGTAACCGAATTTACCTTGCGGCTATCCAAACATAACCTAACCTTTCCTGGCTTTCGGACCAGAACTATTGGAGAAGACCACGCGCTGTCAGATTCTTCGATGACATCATTTTCCAACATCCGGTCGAGTTCTGCGTATATCAGTTTCTCCATAGCTGGAGATACCGGAAAATGGCGTTGCTTTATAGGGGTAGCAGAACCGACGTCAATGACGTGAGAAATTATACTAGTTCTACCCAAACCCTCTTTTGAAAACGATGGAAATGAATTAATTACTATTTGAAGTTGTTGTTTTTGTGTTTCACTAAGTGGTCTCTGGTCAGAAATGCTCGAGATATTCGTAGGCAAAGAATTTAAATTTAATTCGGAAACTATTCCTGGTGGCAACAAATCGAAACTATGCCAGAAATCTACACCTAGATATAAGTTTTGGGCTAATGTGGGGACAATATATAATGTTATAGGTTCTGTTCTATCTCTAAAAGTTATGTTGGTAATAACAAAACCGGAAACATTTTGTGGTTTTCCGTCGGCAGTTTTAACGACAGACCTAATTTTTTTAAAATGGCAACCAGAATCAATAAATTCTGTCGCGGCTTGAGCGCCTAAACAACTAATTGAGGCTCCGGTGTCTAACAAACCCATAAATGTTTTGTTAAAGAGTTGAACTTCAGCATATGGACGAATATCGTCGGGTTTATCGTAAATAGTACTCAATAATTTACGACGATTATGCTTAACTTTACCCCAAAAGTTCTTAACACGCTTGGAAGACCGTATTGTTCTTAAATTTGGAGAATAGTCTCTGAAAATTCTTTTTCGAGCGGCCTGGTATTCGGCTAAACGAATGTGAAACGGCTTGTAATAAGAAGGCGGATGAACTTTGAAGTTCGTTATCGTATTTGAATTGGAAATAGATTCATTAATAGTCACAATCGGTGATTCAGAATTACATTCGGAAGAATGATTTACTGAAATTTGTATGTCAGGGTGTTTAATCGGTTCAGATAAAGAATTATCTAAACTCGTATTTGAATTGATTGGTGAAGTTGTTGGTTCTAGTCGGTGTTGGTGTAAGTCGACCGGGTCTGTTTGCGTGCACTTTTCGGTGCACTGGACCGCAAGTTTTTTGAACCGTTACAATTGGTACAAGTTGGCTTATATGCATTAGCTGCTCCGCAACCATAGCAAAATACTCGTCTTTCGTCAAGGCAATCTTGGAATCGATGACCCGATTTCTGGCAATTCCAGCAGACAAGAGAAATTGCAGAAATTTCTTCATCTGATGTTTCGACATCGTCTTCATACATCTCATAGACTTGTCTGCGTGGAATCAATGATTTGGAAAGTCCATGCTTCTTCCCTACATCTTGCATGAAGAATTCACGTTTGCGACATATGTCGCGGAGTTGGGAAATTGAATTAATTTCCAAATTTAACAACTCATGTTGGATTTCGGGTAGTAAATTACGGCGTAGGATTTCTACCAAAACGCGTTCGGCCAGAGGAATCGTAAGGCGATCGGAGATGTCTATTATGGCCTCGTAAAACAAATCGAAACTCTCACCCGGTTTCTGTTTGCGATCGCGAATCATTTCGCGGAAATCTACATCGGTGCGTGAATCCTTATATTGTTCACGAAGTGCACCACACAGTTCTGGCCACACAATTCTCCGACAAGCTTTGTGGTGTCGCCAAAACCAGTCGGAAGCTTTGGACTCAAAAAGAGTCGAAATGTGGTCGCAAAGAATATCAAAATTCCCACCCAAAGTTTGTTTCGTTAAAGCCTCAACTCTATAGATAAAATTTTCCACCGGAATACCCTTGGAATCTCCAGTAAACCGTATCTTCCAGTTATGGATGATATGGCCTACCTTGTCTGATCTTAACGACGAATTAACTGTCGACGAATTACTAATTGTGGTATTCGGAACTGAAGAATTTCTATTTGACGGCAAACCTAACAATTGCTCTAGGGTTTGTTGCTCTACAGCTGGCAACGTTAAAATTTGGGGATTTTGATTCGAAACCGAAGGTTGTCTTGATGTTGGGGTATTAATGGGAGATTGTGTACTCAAATTTAATCTTTGAAAACCAGCTTCAATGTTGGTTTCTATTAATTTTGTCAAATGTTGACTGAGTGTTGAAAGCATTTCGGCTTGTTGAGCTTTGACCGCAGCTGAAACTATAGACTGTAGCTGGTCGCGTTGACCTTGGGGAGAACTAGTTGACATAAAAGAAATGTTTGTGTCTGTAGGGGGCACGCTATTGGAACGATTATTGTCGTATTCCAAAGCTCTTTGAGCCTGGGCACGCGCACGTGTCACAATTGTAGGTGGAGGTTGTGTATTGACATTTCCAGTAGTTGACGGTCTTTGTGGATGGATTGCTTTTAGTTTCCCATCACAAACAGGACAAACTAGATTGTTTGAAGGGATTTTAGCCAAACAAGACGAATGTAAAGGATGACCACAAGGAGGAATATACATAGATCCAGATTCCAAGATGGCATCTTTACAGAGGACACAATTAGGAAGAACGCCACTGGCGCTTAGAGGTTGAGACATTGTGTTTAAATATATTAAGAGATAGAAAGAAAACTAAACTAAAAATTCAGCAATAAATGCTGAATCAACCGAAAATAAATTTTATAATATAAACTATAGGTACTAAAAGAAAATGTAATTAAAAGTTTTACACCCCAATGGATTTAACATTCAGAACCAAGGAAAAATATATAAGGGAAAAAAA
>NW_025810562.1:0-2008 GCF_022045245.1 Lucilia cuprina
CTAGTCATAGTCTAGTCATAGTCTAGTCATAGTCTAGTCATAGTATAGTCATAGTCTAGTCATAGTCTAGTCATAGTCTAGTCATAGTCTAGTCATAGTCAAGTCATACTCTAGTGTTAGTTTAGTCGTAGCCTAGTCATATTCCATGCAGATTATAAATTTATATGAGAATTATTTCCATGCCTTATTAAATAGAATTGTTAAAAAAAAAAATAAAAAAAGTAATCAGTTACATGACAACAATTAATATTTGCGTTTACAAAAGAATGTCAAACATCACATAAATATATACAATTTATATTTTGCTCAGTGTATATATTAGTTATGGACTAGGCTAAAGAGTATAGTCTTGTCTGCATTATACATATTTATACATTAAATCATGTTAACCAAGAAGCTTAAATACCTAAAAAAAAACTTTTCCTATTGAAATATCAACATAATATCCTGATTGATTTATAAAATCGAAAAATCGATAAAATAAAACCAAAAAGATTTTTCCTGTTATTAATGGTTTTGCAAATTGCATATAAAAGAAAAAAATATTTTAAACTTAATTTTTTAACAGTGAGCTCTTAAATATATAATGTAGGTTAGTATTATTTTTTGTGTTTATTGTGCCACAATTTTATATTTACGTATGTATAATGTACATTGTATATGCTTTGAATGTTATCATTTGTGGCACATACGAATGGCACATAAGAACTCTGAGAACATTTACAGTGCTGTTAAAGCCGTATTTCATTAACAGAGTGCAAAGAAAGAGGGGTAATAAAGATAAATTTTCGAATGTTGTTACATAGATATGTAAGCTTAAAGGAGAAATTATGTTAAAAGAACTTCGAAGAATCAGAAGATAATAGTTTATTGAAACTAATATTGTTGAAAAAAGAAAAAAAATATTTAAAGTTAAAGATATATAATTGACATTTCTCTAAATTTAGAAAATTAAGATTTTTTAAACTAACTAACTAACTAACTAACTAACTAACTAACTAACTAACTAACTAACTAACCAACTAACTAACTAACTAACTAACTAACTAACTAACTAACTAACTAACTAACTAACTAACAAGCTAACTATCTAACTTACCATCCTTACACTAATAAGTAATTAAAAATGTTGACTATTTTCCTTATAATAATGGATTCAAATTTAAATCTCAAACGCCTAATACCCGACCCACTGAGGAGAATTCTTGTAAAAATAAATGTTCATTATTAAAGAAATAAATTGTTTAGAGTTAGTTAAACTTTTCGTTTGTCTCTTTTCTCTTAAATATTACTTAAATTGATAAAAAAAAAACATTTTCGTAAAATCAATAAAACAAACTTTTATTTCGTTTTCTTTAAATTCTTTAACAATTTATGCAAAATATTTACCAACAAAGCGTATAATTAATAATTACCCACACAAAATAACACCCATACGCCCTATTGCACACCCATTTATTACTACCTAAAACGTAAAAGGTAGCAGACCTTACAAGCAAATTATGCAGTAAAGTAAACAAATTTTACTCAAACTCGTACATTCTTCCCCAAACGTTTAACATTGTAAATTTAAACATAAGTAACTAGAAAAGAAAATACTTGTAACAACAACTGCCGCAAACAGTCAATTCAGGCAATAAAAAGACTTGTATGTAAAGATTGAGGCAAAAGTTTTCTAAAAATTGTACGTTTGTGTAAACGCACGAATCAATTGAGAAAAATTAACAAATTTACTTAAATTTACCCAATACTCGCTATAATATATAGCTATGCACAAACATATTAAATTGGACTCTCTTTACGCACTAATGGAAACGACTTTTAAGGACTTTTGTTGACAATTTTCAGTTTAAAGCATTATCAACAGTTATATTTAAAGTTCTGTTCGTAAATATATTTGAGACTATGACTAGACTATGACTAGACTATGACTAGACTATGACTAGACTATGACTAGACTATGACTAGACTATGACTAGACTATGACTAGACCATGACTAGACTATGA
>NW_025810563.1:0-1131 GCF_022045245.1 Lucilia cuprina
TTCTAGTTCAGTTCTAGTTCAGTTCTAGTTCAGTTCTAGTTCAGTTCTAGTTCAGTTCTAGTTCAGTTTTAGTTCAGTTCTAGTTCAGTTGTAGTTCAGTTCTAGTTCCCTTGCTAAACTCACCACTCAAAATTAATTGTTGCTCCTGTTTATGTATTTGTGTGTGCTGAGGTGGTGAATTCTTCGTTTTGTTATTGTTATAATGTAGTTGTTTTTGTTGTGGCTGCAGTAAAATGAGAAATTAAAACGAAGAGTGAGTGAGTAATTTGTTTTTGTCTGTTAAAAACAAACCATTCGTTTGCGAGACTTGATGGTGTTAAGACCACTAACGAATCGAATCGAATAAAATTTTGAAAATTGTTCGTATTAAATTTAAAATTATAACAAAATAAAAAAAAAGAAAATTTATAGCAACGAAAAGGTGAATAAAATAAAAATTTTAAAAAAAATTATATTGAAATAAATTAATTTAATAACGAACAGTGTTGAGTGTTACGAATTATTATGGAAAATTTATTAAACAAAAGAGAAATTAAAATAAACAAATTATTATTATAAAAGATATTTAAAAATAATATTCAAAAAAAATTTAACAAAAACAACAAAAAGAAAAATTGAAAGAAATGAAAAATCTATTTTTAAATTATGAAAATGAAAACAAAAAAAATATTTTTAAGAAAAAAAGGTGTGTGTTTTAACAACAAAATATTTAATAAAACCTTAATAATTTAAACAAAATGAAAATTTAATTTTAGTTTTAAAAAATTTGAGAAAAAAATTATTAAATTCCAGTTTAATGTTTTATTTTTTATAAAATTGTTTCATAAGGTCATCTGATATTTAAGATACTTAAGCAAAATAAAGAAAAAAACAAAAAAAAATATCTACTTATATCAAGAAAAAGTATTAAATTACAAAATACGTAATGAAAACGCGCGTTTCTAAAGTTAACGAAAAAAAAAAATCAAAGACACACGCATTTTCTATATCATCCAAATACAACAATATTAGCAGCAGCAAAAGCAACAGCAACAACAACAATCACAAAAAACTCTACACACAGCATGAGTCTTCTTAAAAAAAAATACAAACATGATATAGAATAAGTTTCAGTAAAAAAATTAATATCTT
>NW_025810564.1:0-2391 GCF_022045245.1 Lucilia cuprina
TCTATAGTCTAGTCTATAGTCTAGTCTATAGTCTAGTCTATAGTCTAGTCTATAGTCTAGTCTATAGTCTAGTCTTTAGTCTAGTCTATAGTCTAGTCTATAGTATAGCCTAAAGTCTAGTCTAAAGTCTAGTCTAAAGTCTAGTCTAAAGTCTAGTCTATAGTTTAGTCTATAGTCTAGTATACATGGTTTGAAATTTGGTCCTTTTATAAACCTTTTTTTCTTTATTTTTTTCGCTTTTAGTATCTTTGTATCTGTTTTACAACTTCCTTTTCCTGTGTTTAGTTTTTTTTCAAATTAATTTATAAATCTGTCAATAAATCTACAAATCATTCAATTCCATAACCACCAGAGACAATACTAAAGTAAAAGCCGATAGTTTCTATTCTCCATTCATCCAGCAGATTTTGCTTCAGCCTGCTGACAGTAAGTCACGTCCCATATGGTGGTTATGTATTAGATATGGCCCGAAAAGAAAACGAAAAAAAAACACTATACAAGTGACAGTACATGAAATTGAAGTGGTAAAAAGGAAAAGAAAATGAACAAAGTGCCGTTGGAGAATATTTTGTGATATTTATGCGTTGACAAGTGTTACCGAAAGTTCAAGTGCAGTTGATATAAAAATTCTGTTGTTATAGCTTTTGTTGTTGAGTCTTTTCTATTTTTTTTGTTGGTTGTAAAAAAATGCGTGTGACAAGGAATTTTTAGTATTTTTATTTTATAACAATTTTTATTGTTGTTTTTTTTTTCATTTCTAGCTGTCAGCTTATAGTGTTTTCCAGTGTCTTAAGTCATTCAAAGGAATTGTTATTTGTTGTTGTTATTTGTGGGTAGATATAAGTTGTGAGTGTTTAGAAGTGGTTTGAGGGTTCGTTGCTGCTTTAAGGTTTTATGGTTTTCTACTTTTTTTCTCTAGTTTTTTTGGTTGTTAAGACAATTGTAAACACTTGACTTAATATTGTTAAAAAAAACTAGAATTAAATGTATGAGTTTCATTTATATTTTACTTTTGTAAATTTAGTCTAGTGTGTTTTTTGTCACTTTTGAGTTAAATTGTTAAATAAATCGTGCTTTGTTCCAAATGATATAAATTTTGTTTACTTTTATTGCTGTTCTATAGAATTGTCTATAGTCTAGTCAATAATTTAGTCTTTAGTCTAGCCTATAGTCTCGTCTATAATTTAGTCAATAGTTGAGTCTATAATCTAGTCTATAGTCAGGTCTGTAGTGTAGTAAATGGTATTTATTGTAGTCTATAGCTTAGTCTTAAGTCTAGTATATAGTAGTAAGTCTAGTATGGTATACTAGTATATAGTCTAGTAAATATTCTAGTCCATAGTCTACTACAGTCTAGTCTACAGCCTAGTCTACTGTCTAGCCTAGTTTATAGTATAATCTATGGCCTATTCTAATCTACAATACCTTCTATAATTTAAATTTGTTTATATAAGCAATTAAACTTATTGATATTTATCTAAAACCAAAAAAAAAAAAAAAAAAAAATAGAAAATGTTGCATATTTTTTGTTGCTACAACTTTTAGTTCGACATATGTATTTCTTTATTTTAGATAAATATTTTTTATTTATTTTTAAACATTTTATTTTCAAAACTATATCAAAATTCTTATTGACTACTTATGCTGAGAATAGTAAATAAACTAAATGTTTCATGTGTGAGCAGTGTACACATAAAAATATGTATTAACATTTGCCTTCAAGGAGTCATGATGCTTATATGTATGTACATACGTAGTAGTTTGTTGTCCAACTTTGTATTTTGTTCCAGTTTTCTTATTTTTTTTTCGCAGTTCAAATGCACAAGTTTTGGTTCATATTTTGTGAAGTTGTGTATATGTATGAGTATTTATTTTATATTTCCTGTGCGCCTTTTCTCTTTTTTTAAAAAAAATAAAATATTTAAAGGAAGAAAAAACCGAACATTCATATGAATATAATCTCTATTTTTTTTAATCAAAATTTTCGGAAATGAAAAAAAGGAATATATATTTTTTTTTTATTTTTATATTTTTAAGAATTTTATAATTAACTATAGTTCAAATTGCAATCTAGTTTATTATGGTTTATTATGTTTTTACAATACACCAACAAAATATAACGAAATACACATGCTAGGGTTTATCAAGTATACGAATATCCTAGTTTATTAATAGTTCAGTCCTAGTTTAGTTCTAGTTCAGCTCTGTTCTAGTTCAGTTCTAGTTCAGTTCTAGTTCAGTTCTAGTTCAATTCTAGTTCAATTCTAGTTCAGTTCTAGTTCCATTCTGTTCTAGTTCAGTTCTAGTTCAGTTCTAGTTCAGTTCTAGTTCAGTTCTAGTTCAGTTCTAGTTCAGTTCTAGTTCAGTTCTAGTTCAGTTCTAGTTCAGTTC
>NW_025810565.1:0-2056 GCF_022045245.1 Lucilia cuprina
GATAGATAGATAGATAGATAGATAGATAGATAGATAGATAGATAGATAGATAGATAGATAGATAGATAGATAGATAGATAGATAGATAGATAGATAGATAGAAAAAATAATATATTTTTTTAAATTTTATAAATATTTTATAACTGAATTCAGAATTTGTATTTCTACAATTTTTTTAAAATTTGTTAAAAAAAACAATTCAAAAGTTTTCTTTTTATTAAAAAATTTATCGACCATTATCTTTTTAAAAAGAATTATATTTCCTTAGGATATTTAATATAATTAAATTCATTCTTGTCCTTTTCTTCGTCCTTCTTCTTGTCAACTGTCGTTGGCACTCATATACTGTCTAATAACTTCGCATTTAAAGTGTCATTATAACAAAAACTATAGTGACTACAAAGAACAAAATATAAAAGGAAATTAAATTAATGTTAAAAAGCGTAATATGAAGAAATCAACAACAGGAAACGGAAACTCTTAACTTTGTTTGAAAGATTATATGTATGTTTGTATAAAAAGAAAACAAATTTAAAATTTGTGTTTAAGAAAAACATAAACAAGTTTGGTATGTCAGGAGACCCTATGGCAAAAAGCCCTATACAATTTATTTAATTCATTAAATAAAAGATTTATGAGTGTAAAAATGACAGATGGACAGACATTATTAGAATTGCTCAAGTAATGATTCTATCCATTATAAGTATTTGGGTGTTTGAGCACAAACTACTCCCACAATTGACATGTAGAATATGACAAGCTGGGGCAGTGACTAAGGTTAAAAAAAAGAAAATAAAAGTGGAGCTAATGGAACAATTATATAAAGTGGAATAACATATAACGATGAATGAATAAATAAGGAACATTTAGAGATGAAATAAATATAAATTCTTTATCAAACGTTCAACATTAAATGGATGTTTCTGCTTCTTCAATTTTAAGTTTATTAAAAAATTTTTATTGTTAGAATGATTGGTGTATAAATGTGTTCGTTAGTTAGTTTGTCATAACATGGTTTGATTGTTGTTATTGTTGTGAAGTAAGTGGCATTAATGTGTCTTAAACCAACACAAGCAAAGAATTGTGTTAAATTAAAACGTTTGAGATTTCAAAAATTAAGTGTTTCTTTCTTTTTTTCTTAAATTTCGATTGTTATAAACGGAAAATCTGGAAAGCTTTTAACAAAATTTATTCAGGTGTTTGTGTGTTATTTTAAGGACAAAAATTACTTGAAGAACAGCAACGTTTTTTAACTAAAAAATTTTGAAATATATTAACTTGTGCATTTCCTAAAGTTTTTAGAAAAATTTTAAAAATTTAAATCTCTAAAACTTCTAGCTTGAGTAGTTTCAGTCCTTATAGTGGGTATTAAAATAAATTGTACCAGCTATCAATTCTGGATAATTTTATTACGTTTTTATTCATAAAACTTATAAAATAATAAATTGTTGTATATTTTTTAAAAATTTTGAAAATTTAGTCATGGTATTATTGAAACCTTAAAACTAACTTCTTAGTAATTTACCAGTAAATAATTTATTTCTGTTAATTGAATTTGAAGAAAAAGTAAATGAAACCCGAAATAAATTGAACTTAATTTGACAAGTGCAAATACTTAATTAGATATTTGCAAAACATTACTTCATTATATCATCATCAGATGTACATACACATTATGTACATTTGGGTGTCCCATTTTCATGGTGAAGAAAAGAGGTACTTATGCATATTTCCACACAAAAAGATTGTTCTCGTATATAGTCTAGTCTATATACTAGTCTTGATTTTGTCCATAGTCTAGTCTTTAGTCTAGTCTATAGTGTAGTCTATAGTCTAGTCTATAGTCTAGTCTATAGTCTAGTCTATAGTCTAGTCTATTGTTTAGTCTATAGTCTAGTCTATACTCTGGTCTATAGTCTAGTCTATAGTCTAGTCTATAGTCTAGTCAATTGTTTAGTCTATAGTCTAGTCTATAGTCTAGTCTATAGTCTAGTCTATAGTCTAGTCTATAGTCTAGTCTATAGTCTAGTCTATAGTCTAGTCTATAGTCTAGTCT
>NW_025810566.1:0-1214 GCF_022045245.1 Lucilia cuprina
TATATTTTTGGCTTTTGGTTTGGTTGCGCATTAGCTGTTCTTGTTGTTATGTTCCTCCTTGCCTGCAAACAAAATCTTGTTTTTTTTTACTGTTTTATCCGTCAATTGGTTTACGAAATTATTTGTTGTAATGTGAACACCGGGCAAACAAGCTTTTACTATTTGTATTGAATTGTGTTTGGCTTTGTTTCTTCAAACAAAACGTCAGAATAGAAATACTCATTTTAAGCACATTATGAAATAAAAATGTATTTAATTTTTTGTTTTTAGGCAGAAATTTCTATGAAATCGTAAAAAATATTATTAAATAGTTTCTTTAACGTTTAACAAAAATGTTTCATGTTTGGTGTTCACATTGTGTTCACTCTAAGAAAATATTTGTAGGTTGAAAAATAAAAATGTTTCACGAAAAACAGCTGATATTTTGCTTGCTCTTCAAAAATATTTTGTGTTCACATTACAGCCAACAAATATTTGATAAGAAACGTCAAATATTTGATAGGTGGGAATGTACCTTTAGTGACTTCTGTATGAATGTTGGGTGAGAACACACATTTTACAATAACAAAATACATTGTTTCCTAATTTGTATCTTCTTGATTTGTATGTTTATGTCACTTCTATAAGACGGTTTGAAGAGTGTTCACATTAAACTTAAATGAGTTATTGAATTTAATGTTCATAGAAAAATAGTGTAATTAAAATATTGTCAATCTTAAGTAATAAAAAACAATATGACAGTGTTGTGTTAAAAATCAACTGTTAATAAACATTTAAGGTTTTCTTAATTGGCGAAGTGTATTAAATATATACCAAAAAGTATAAGGAAGGATTATATAAATAAAATTAAAAAGTAAATTGTCATATTAAAATACTATTTTAGGAATATGTTAACAACTCTTAACGGCTTCCATTTCCATTATTTTTAAAAAAGTCTAATACGTTTAATTAAAAATGTTTTTATATTAAATTTCGACTCTCTCTTAATTCGTTTAGGAGGTATAAGCATTTAAAGACTTTTTCAAGTTGCACATTTCGACTTTCATTTGATGAACATTGCATTTTTAACATATTTAGATTTATTTGAGTTAAATCTTAACTTTCAATATTTTTAAAACGCGTCTAGGTCTGGAATCATTATATTGAAATTAATACTACTGTTTTATACATAAATTATTTTTTGACTTGGGTCACTCGACACGAAATTGCCCATA
>NW_025810567.1:0-1843 GCF_022045245.1 Lucilia cuprina
TATAGACTAGACTATAGACTAGACTATAGACTAGACTATAGACTAGACTATAGACTAGACTATAGACTAGACTATAGACTAGACTATAGACTAGACTATAGACCAGATGCATATTTATTCGTTTTAAGATTTTCTCTTTAAATTTTTTCATTCTTTAAAAAATTCCCATATATCTTATGTTAAAAAGATGCTGCTTTAATCCTTTAAAGAAAAGTGTTGAAAGTGTCTTTAAAATAAAACTATTATTCTTAAACAAATAACTAGTTTAAATTCTTATTAAAAATTTTGAGATTTTTACCCCAGAAAAGGTTAAAAAAGAAAGTGTGGAGAAATTGATTTTCTGCAAAAAAAGAAGAGTTGCAAAATTTTGCATGCTTATTGAGGTTATGCTAACAAGCTAAATTTTAGGTATTTTTTATAAATTTTTAACAAAATTTTGTAACCTTTTTGCTGGATTAAAAAGGGGTTAGATAAATATTAGTTTTTAAAAGAAGAAAAAAAAACAAAAGATTTAGTGTGTTAACAGCAAACTTGTCATCAGTGGTGTTGTTTTAAGGGTTAAGTTGTTGCCTAAAGGGGGGAAAAGGGTTGTAATTATTTTCTTTTAAAAGAAAAACAATAGAAAAGCAAACAAATTTTCTTTTAATCCTTTAGGTTTTGAGGTAAATTACCGAAAATTTTCTATTAAAAAAAGATATATATTTTTTTAAGTACAAAAGGGTTGGGAGTTTTAGGGTTAAAGTGGAGTTTTTGGGAACCTTTTTTTAAAGACTTAAGAAAAATATTGTTTTAAGTATGTGTTGAAAATTTTAATTATCAATTTAAGTGTAATGATAAATGGCGAATTCAGAATGTTTAAAGGGTTTTAAAAATATATAACATTTTGTTTAAGGACAATTTAAAAGTAAAGGATTAAAAGAAAATGTAACGATTTTTATTAGAAATTTCTTGTCTACAACTTCTCACAGACTCTTGTTAAAACTGTTTGTTTTATCTTAAGAAATCCTTAAATAAAATATCATTAACCTACTTTTGATAACTCTTAGTAAATCCTTAAAATCCTTGACTCTTAAACAAATATTATACATTTTACATTCCCTTTACCCTTTAATATAAACCGCCTGCTCTTTATGCTAATGTCTACAAGGGTGTTAAAGATTTATTAGCATTAATTTGTATACAAATCTACTTTTAAACTCTTTATGCAAAATGCATTCGTAAAAAGGGTGCGGGTCACCCCATCCTGTATGCAAAAATGATTAATTGCCATTTTTTTGCATGTTTCTGTAGTAGCATTTAAATTTAATGTTAGTTTTATTCTATTGTTTACGGGATTTGCATTTGTTTTTCTCTTGTACGGATAGTGCGGGTTAATTTAGCATCATTTTTTTACAAGAGTTTATGTTGGTTTTTTTTCTCCTGTTTAGCAGTCTATGTAAATTGTAAATGATCGTAAATCAATTGTTGTTAGTTTTATTATTGTTCATTTGGATTGTTTGCGGTTAATTAAGGATTTTTTTTGTTATTGATAGAACTGTGAATGATTTATGTTTAATTGAATGAAAATGAATAGAAAGAGTTGAAAGTTTTGTTCAGCAAGTGAGTGGAAAGGGAATTAACTAACAAAATAACAAAATAACTAACTAACTAACTAACTAACTAACTAACTAACTAACTAACTAACTAACTAACGAACTGAGTACTAGGATATAGACCAGTCTGTATTCTAGTCCACTCTGTAGTCTAGTCTATAGACTAGTCTATAGTCTAGTCTATAGTCTAGTATATAGTCTAGTCTATAGTCTAGTCTATAGTCTAGTCTATAGTCTAGTCTATAGTCTAG
>NW_025810568.1:0-1303 GCF_022045245.1 Lucilia cuprina
AAAGTACTGTTCAGTTATAATCTGGACGCACTGTACTTTGAATTGCAGCGCCTCTGGTGGCAGAAGTAGAAAGCTTTTGAAGTATGTTATTCACCACAGATGTACCGTTATATGTCAAAAATTTCATTCGATTCTGTTGAGGCTTAAAGAAAATACACGCGATGGAACTTGAAACTCGTAAAAAAATTCTGCACAAATTTAATGAAAATCCGACTTGGTCTCGTTCTAAGTTAGCAAAATCGCTTAAAATTGCAAAAAGTACGGTGTGTAGTGTATTAAAAAGATATGAGGAAACCTTGACTATAGAAAGAAAAAAGAAAAATGTAAAAAAGGCAGGTATAAGGAACAAAAAATTGGAGACTAGAGTACTAAGGTCAATTAAAAATAATCCTGGATTATCTGACGCTGATCGTGCTAAAAAATTTAAAACCAGCAGAAGTACTATACGAAGAATTCGCGTAAATGCTAGATTAAAAGCATATCGAACTATTAAATACCCAAACAGAACAGAAAAGCAAGAATCAGTAGCAAAAAAACGTACCAGATTATTATACAGTAATATATTAACCAAATTTAGCGGTTGCATCGTAATGGACGATGAAACATATGTAAAAGCCGATTTTAAGCAAATACCAGGCCAAAAATTTTATGTTTCATCCAGGCGTGGAAATGTAGCCGACAAATTTAAATACACGAAAATGGATAAATTTGGTAAAAAGTTCCTGATTTGGCAAGCAATTTGCAGCTGCGGGTTGAAGAGCAAGGCTTTTGTCACATCCTCTTCAATGACGTCAGAAATTTATACAAAGGAATGTTTACAAAAACGACTGTTGCCTTTCATTAGGTTTCATAAGTCGCCGACTAAGTTCTGGCCGGACCTAGCATCTTGTCACTATTCCAATACCACTATAAAGTGGTACCAAGATAATAACATCGATTTTGTACCCAAGTGGCTTAACCCACCAAATTGTCCACAACTTCGCCCAATTGAAAAATTTTGGGCTATTGTTAAATCTAAATTGAAGAAGAGTGCCAAGGTTATTAAAAATGAGGATTCCATGAGAACAGCTTGGTATAAATATGCTGCTTTAGTTCAAAGGAAAGTTGTGCAGAATTTAATGCGAAGCATAAAGAAACATGCAAGAAATTTCATTCGAAATAAAGAAATTTAAAATTCTTTTAGTTATAATTTTAACCAATAATAAATAATCTTTCATTTTTGATATAAAACTTTTAATTCTGTTGTTTCAATCAAAAGTTATTAACAGTTTTATGCGTCCAGATTATAACTGAACACTGCTTT
>NW_025810569.1:0-1286 GCF_022045245.1 Lucilia cuprina
ACATAGAACAACAATTCTACCGATCCTTCAAATTGACCATTTTTTAGACGAACACATTATGCCACAAATGATATACCATATTAAAGTGCAATCATAATGCTTTAAAATTATGCCTAAATGACTGTCATAGCATGAAAACTGTCAATGTTATTTGCAGCCATATCGGAACCTCAAATCACAGCGTTCTTAAACATAGAACAACAATTCTACCGATCCTTCAAATTGACAATTTTTTAGACGAACACATTATGCCACAAATGATATACCAAATTAGAGTGCAATCATAATTTTTTAAAATGATGCATAAATGACTGTCATAGCGTAAAAACTGTCAATGTTATTTGCAGCCATATCGGAACCTCAATTTACCGCCTTTTTAAACCTGGGAAAATAATTCTACCGATCTATCCAACTTGCCATTTTCTAAAAATACATTATGCAATAAATTGTATACCAAAACAAATGGAAATTTTAATGCTTTAAAATGGTGCATAAACGACTGTCCTAGCACGAAAACTGCCAAAGTTAATTGCAACCATATCGGAACCTCAGATTACTGCGTTTATTAAACATAGAACAATAATTCTACCGATCTATCAAATTGACCAATTTTTAAAAAAACACACATTATGCCACAAATGATATACCATATTAAAGTGCAATCATAATGTTTTAAAATGATGCCTAAATGACTGTCATAGCATGAAAACTGTCAATGTTATTTGCAGCCATATCGGAACCTCAAATCACAGCGTTCTTAAACATAGAACAACAATTCTACCGATCCTCCAAATTGACAATTTTTTAGACGAACACATTATGCCACAAATGATATACCAAATTAGAGTGCAATAATAATTTTTTAAAATGATGCATAAATGACTGTCATAGCGTAAAAAATGTCAATGTTATTTGCAGCCATATCGGAACCTTAAAATACCGCCATTTTATGCGGTCCTTCAAATTTACCATTTTTTTAGACGAACACATTATGCCACAAATGATATACCAAATTAAAGTGCAATCATGTCATAGCGTGAAAACTGTCAAAGTTATTCACAACCATATCGGAACTTCAAATTACCGCCTTTTTAAAGCTGGGAAAATAATTCTACCGATCTATCCAATTAGTTATTTTCTAAAAATATATTATGCAACAAATTATATACCAAAACAAATGGCAACTATAACGCAATAAAATGATATATAAACGACTGCAATAACATGAAAACTATAAATGATATTTGCAACCATATCGGAACCTCAAATCACAGTGTTTTTAACAT
>NW_025810570.1:0-1818 GCF_022045245.1 Lucilia cuprina
AACTAACTAACTACCTAACTAACTAACTAACTAACTAACTAACTAACTAACTAACTAACTAACTAACTAACTAACTAACTAACTAACTAACTAGAAATTTCAAAAAGTACTTTATGAAGAAGGAAAAAGTCCCCTTTTATAGGTTCCTACTTAATCCAGGCTCTACATAATTAATTTTATGTTTCTAGTTTTAACATTATAGAAATTTCAAAAAGTACCTTTTATAGAACAAAAAAGTACCAAAAAGTCCCATTTATGTGTTCTGACTTAATCCGGGCTTAGCATACTTAATTTCATGTTTCTAGATTTAATATTATAGAAAATTCCAAAAAGTACCTTTTGTAGAACGAAAAAGTACCAAAAAGTGCCCTTTTGTAGGTTCTTACCTAGTCAAGGCCCTACATGCTTAATTTCATATTTCTAGGTTCAATATTATAGAAAATTCAAAAAGTACCTTTTGTAGAACAAAAAAGTACCAAAAAATCCCCTTTACATACTTAATTTCATGTTTATCAATTCAACATTATAGAAATATCAAAAAGTACATTTTGAAAAACCAAAAATACTTATAAAAAATTCCTTTTTTATAAGTTCTCATCGAATTCCGAATCTACGTACCTTGGTTCAATATTATAGAATATTCCAAAAGTATCTTTTGAAATGCTCATCTAATTCAGCTCTACATACTTAATTTCCTATTTCTAGGTTCCATAATATCGAAAATCAAAAAGTACCTTTTCAAAAACGAAAAAGTACCAAAAAGTTTCCTTTTGTGGCTTCTAAATTAAGCCAGGCTCCACATGTATAATTTCATGTTTCTAGCCAATAACAACACACTAGTGCTGTTCTCGCTCTGCTACTCTTGCTCTGCTGCCCACGTTCTGCCTGTACTAATAATAAATAAATTGTTCACTTAAAATTAAATTTTTCACTAAAAGTTTAAATTTTCAGTATATTTTTGTATATTTCGTAGAATTTCGTATATATTACAAAACAATATCATACTATGTACGACATTTTTCAAATATATTTGTTCTATATTATTTTCAGTGTAACAAAATCACTAGCAAATAGCGTATTTATTAGAATATAAGTAATATTTCATATGCTAACTTGTATGAACTTTGATTTTTACATATTGTATGTCGAATTCCCATTTACACTTGAATATTATTACAAAATTTACTAAAAGTTCAATTCGATTGTCTTCAAGGTCAACTCGAAGGTTCCAACTAAAGTAATCAAATCATTACATTTAAACAAGCAATCGTAGTAGACGCTCTGGAGGAAATTAAATAAAAAGCTAATCAGTAAAACAAAATTCCCATTAAACAGTATTTTTTTCATTTTTGTTGATAGGACTATGGGGAGTGACTTTTTAAATATTTTGTAGTACCTGTTGATGTAATAAACACAACATTATAAACTGAATTATAATTCTTTCACTAAATGTGATGTCATATGTAGTAAAATGTACAAAGAAATTCCTAGTTATGTAAACAAAATAAGCGTGTATTTGTAATTATAAATACAAAAAACGTCATATATTATACTAATCCTTAGGAAAGTAGGTATGTATTTATGTGAGTATGTGTGTTAGTAGTGATTCCATCAATCACAACAGTTCCATGGTAAATAGTAAACAACAGGCATGGAAAATTTAAATTTCCGAATAGTACCAAAGAGTATACTTTAGACTCAACCATGGAGTAAACTATAGATTAGACTATAGACTAGACTATAGACTAGACTATAGACTAGACTATAGACTAGACTATAGACTAGACTATAGACTAGACTATAGACTAGACTATAGAC
>NW_025810571.1:0-5922 GCF_022045245.1 Lucilia cuprina
CGGTATACTTTAAGGTGGGTATTGGACCAATATTTTTGTATGTTACAAACATCAGCACAAACGTATAATACCCTCCCCACTATAGTGGTGTAGGGTATAACAAGTTCATCGAAACATTTAAATCATCTTATGGCTTAAAGGAAGCATGCAGCTATATCTTCCTCAAATTTTATGGCAATTTCCACTATTAAAATTATGTGTACATATTTGGAATTAAAATTGTAGGGTTCAGAAAGTAGTCATTGCAGATCTCATTATCGAGTTTTCTATTTAATTACCATTAAACCTATTTGATATAAAAAAGGGCGGAATTTAAATAGTAGGCATGTCACTTCCAACAAAAATAAATAGATATTATTGAAAATTTCAAGATTATTTATTATTAAATAGAGATTTTATAACAGAAATTAATCATTTTGACCCTTTTTGCTCAAAAATTATGTATTATGTTTAAATAAAGCCCACCAAAGCTACATATCTTAAATTATTATTTTAACGCAATATGTTTTTTTAAAAATAATTAGCTGTTTCAAAACAGTGGGCATTACACCTAAATTAACCATAAACAGGCAGACCATTTTAGTAGTTTCTTAACATCAATAAATCAAGTTTTTAAAGAAATTAAAAGTTGTTCCGAAACTAGTTGAATATGGAAGTCGAAAAAATTCTTTAAATTTCCTTCATATAACAATAGTATACACCCACTGTACCATGTACTAAATATTTCCAACGTATAATTAATAAACAATATCTAAATAGAATAATTAGAAAAACTTTACTTCAATTAAATTACTATTTAAAACTAGATTTAAACAAATATAAATAAAATTTTATTTTCAGCTTTATGCTAAACATTATAATTTATTTTAAAACTTTATCAAATAACATTTAAATATATAACAAACAATAATATCTCGTATCATTATCAGTATTTATTTACATTTCAATAATTTGTTTTCTCTAAAAACACTCCAATTAGGAATTAAATAAATTCCAAACTGACAAACATACAAACACAGCAGCAGCTAAACTCAACAATTATGCAAATAAGTCCAGCCATTAAACAACAATTACTTCAAGTACTCATGAATCTCTTTTGAAATATGATTGTTTGAGAAAAAAAATAACAAAAAATAAACCAGCCAACCCCACCAACCACCAGAACTCGTATCAAACTTGTAGCAGCAGTTTGGGAAAAAAATGTCAATCATGTATTAAAATATTTACCACAACCAGAATACTACTGGCACAAGCATTGAAAATGACCTGATTAAAATTTCTAAAACAAAATCATAAAATTTTTAAGCTGCTTACAATCTACACTCAAACACACACACTTCCTCTCAAAATACAAAAAAAAAAAAAAAATAAAACCAATGCAGCATACCTCGTTTCACCCCCCGATTTTCCAGTTTAGTGGAAAAATAGAAAAATACAAAGAGTTCAATACTAAACAGATGACTACAAAAACACAAATCACCACTTTTATGCTTATTTTCCATTTTCAAATTTGTATTCGTTGGCAATTTCATTCATTCAAAAATTTTTTTTGTTGGTAATAAAATATTCACTGACAATAAGGTTTTCTTAAAATTTCCTTTTGTTTGACTTAAAGCCGAAAAACACAAATTTTTCAATATGCTTTTTAAAGTATGATTTCTCAAAGGAATGGTAAGGGCAGACTTACATCCTTTCCCCCATTTAGAAAATTTTAATGCAACAAATACTGTCAATGTCTACTTAAAAACATTGTTTTTAGTAAAGAAAAACAAACCTTGACAGCACAAGAGACAAAAAAGGAAAAGCTTATCATTATCAGCACCAGAACAGTAGAAAACTCGAAACTGAATAGAAATGGAATAGAGACGGAAAATTTAGTATAAATTTTGTAAAATGCGTTAAATTATGAATAATTACACTGTTTCTAGGGTTAAGAAGAACATGATCTTTTAGTTGAAGCTTCATAATATACTTAAAACAAGTAAGAAATTAAAGTCGTGCAAGGCTGACCATATTATATCCTACACCTAAATCACAAAAATAAAATGTGATTTAGTTTTAATAATAAAGCATTTAAGTTATATTGTACCTTGTCTCAGATATACTTAAGCCATTTACAATAACCTACACCACTTTAGTCAGAAGGATATATTGGGTTTATGCTGATGTTTGTAACGCGCAATAATATTTATATGTATGCTCACCTTAAAGTATAGAATCATTTTCTGAGTCGATTTTGCTACGTCCGACCGTCCTTCTGTCTGGACATTTTAGTCAAATTTTGGATTTTTATAGGCGCTAGGGTCAAATGAGGTCCTATAATTATAAAATTAACGAGGGTCATCAAGGTTAGTATAGAAAGGTGGGTATAGGACCAATATAATTGTGCGTTACAAACATCACCACAAACCAAATATACCCTCCTCAGTAAAGTGGTGTAGATTATAAAAAGGTATGTCCTTTGCTATACCCAACTTTAATAATCCGTCTATCAGAAAACGTAGTAATTACTTTAATCAATATTCTAGGCCATACACTAGTTAATATACATTCTGTAGACTAATCAATATTCTAGTCCATATATTAGAGAATAGACTTGAACTAGACTAAGTAGTTGGAAGACTAGTTAATATAATCAATAGACTAGTGTGTAGACCTGACAATAGAGTGGTCCACATACTAGTCCGCAGACAAATCAATAGACTACTCTATAAAGATGTCAAAAGATTAGTCCATTGACGGGTCCGCAGTCTCATCAATAGCCTAGTCCGTAGTAGAATAAACAGGCTAGTTCGAAAACTAGTCAGAAGAGAAATCAAAGGGCTAGTCCATAGATTAGCCAATATATCATAATAATCGGTAGACTAGTCAATAGGTTATTCCATAGATAGTCAATAGAATAGTGCACAGTCTAGTCAACAAACAATTCAATATATTAATCAAAAGACTAGTCAATAGACTATTTCTTAGACCAGTCAATACTAGTGACTAGTAAGTAAATAAATTCGTAGACTAATAAATAGACTATTTATTAGACCAGTCAAAAGAGAAGTCATTCGGCTAGTCTGTACATTTAATACACTAGTTCATAGAATATTTTATAGACTAGTTCATAGAATAATCCGTAGACTAGTCAATAAACAATTCAATGGACTAACTCTTATACAAGTCAATATATAAAAGACAGTAGACCAGGTCGTAGACTATACTTTAGACCAGTCCATAGACTAGTTAATAGGCTAGTCTTTAGCCCAGCCCATAGAACTAGTTCTAGACTAGTCCTTACATCAGTCAATAGACTAGTCTATAGACCAATTAAAAGACTAGTCCGCAGTCTAGTCCATAGAATAGTCCAAAGACTTGTCAATAGATTAATCAATAGAATACTCATCTGACTAATCAATAGGCTAGTCCGTAGAATAGTCAATAGACTAGTCTTTATACTAGTCAATAGACTAGTCCTTAGAATAATCAATAGACTAATCCTTAGAATAGTCGATAGACTTGTCCGTAGACTTGCCAATAAACTAGTGCGTAGATAGTATCATATTATATTCAATAGACATGTGACTAGTCTAGTTCATAGACTTGTCAATAGACTATACCTTAGAACAGTCAATATACTAGTCCGTAAACTAGTCAATAGTCTAGTGTGCAGACTACTACGTAGATTAGTTAATAGACTTCGTAGTTCAGTCAATAGAAAAATTAATATACAAGTCCATAGAGTAGTCATTATTCTGTAGACAAAGAATCCGAACTAATCAATATTAGTGTATAAACTATTCAATAGTAGACTAAAAGCTAGTCGACTGTAATTTTTTGGCTTTTTTTTATAGACTTGTCATGAGACAAACTTAAAGACTAATCATTAGTAATAAATAGTCAGCACAACTCTATATATATACATACATATGTATACATTTCATTCTCTTGGGAAACAGTGTAAATTTCCTAAAATATTCTTGAATGACCTGTACGTTTTCGAATACAGTTGCTTGCACTCAAGCATAATAAATATCACCCAGCCAAAGCAAACAACCAACAAACCATTAAATACTAACTACTCTTCTAGCACACAAACAATTCCATTTAGTTGTTGGATTTAAAGAATGGGAATGGTGTAAAAAATCTACTCAATCCCATTTACTTGTTCCATATTTTTTAAATTGTTCATTTAGACTGTCTAATGTTTCTGTCATTTATGTGGGTTGCATTATGCACAAGAAGGTCGTAAACTACACAAACGCAAAGTGGAATGAGAGAAGTAAGTATTGACGCTTTTAATGGAGTGGGGGGGAGGCAAAGGAAGGCAGACTGCTGGTAAAAATTTTAAATAAAAAATTTATTCATGCAAAAAGCTTTTCAATTCTTAGCCTCTATTATGTTTCCGTTTAACATTGTTTTTCTATGAAAGTTATGTACAATTTTGGGAATTCCCTGATGTCTATTGAATTTCGAGTGTAGTTGACACTGTGAGTTGTTTGTCAAATGGAATTAAGTGGGGATGGGGGTGGATAGGTAGGTAAATGTTATGTCTCAAAAAAGTTTTTTTCGTGCATCAATATTTTGGCTTTATTCATTTGAAGAAGGACACTGTTGTTAAAAATGTGTCTAATGTTCATTTATTTTTTTATCTCTTACAAGACAGCATCTGTTTTTAAGCACTGCTTTTAAAACTGATTAAATTATTAAGAAGCCAATAAAATGTTTTCATTTTGCTAATGTATATATTATAACGAGAAATTAAGGGTTTCAAATTTCAAGGTTAAATGTCAAGATTATACGTATCTACAAAAGACGCTTAACTGTTTGATATTTAGAAAAAAATATACAATATTTTTAAATAAATTTAATTTGCTAGAAACATTATATTTTTTATTTAAGGGCAATAAACTTTTATAATTATGATTTAAAATTTATTTTTTAATTTTATATATTTGTAATATAAGGTATTTCTACACAGTATGATAAACTTGAAACAGCCAATAAACCAATCAACTATTCATAATTTTTAAATCACTGGACAATTAACTAATCACATCGAATAATTTAATTACATAATTATATCCAGGAACTGATATGTAACTTCTATTATAGTATTAATCCAGCGAATATTTAAAATATATTTATACTTGACAGCTTTATTTTATGTTTAATAGCAAGTAGAATTACTTAAACATATACACATTAGGGTGTGCCAAGGAACAAACTCTTTTAGAAATCTCATGTAGAAACACCTCTCAGTCAATTAAAGTATTGAACACAAGAAACTATTTTGTCGGTTATGGCTGACCATATGATACTCTACACCAGTGGGTATACTAAAAAGTTGAAAGTGATTTATAGGCATATCCTTTCGAATTTTGTCAGAGGGATTTACGCTTACATTAGGGTCAAATAAGGTCCGATCATTGGTAGTATCACTTAAATTTATATAAAACTAAGATTTACCTATTCTTTAAGAGATGCAGGTGCAAAATTAACCGTTTTCAACAATTTTCAATAGAACTTGTGCCTAAACCAAGAGAAAAATTGATGCCAACTATCATCTTGATTATAAGTATTATGATAGCAAAATATTCGTGGTCATATATAAGGTGGGTATATGACCATTACTTTTGTATGTCAGATTATATAATATAATATTTTAAAAAAAATATTTTGCATTTTGTTTTTACTATTGCAGAATTTTTTAGAACTACTTATGAATGTGTTTCAGCAATTTCAAAGTGTAATAGATAGTTATAGGTGAAGATCTTGATACAAAACAAAAGGTCCACTCACAGCAGCCTACAAAATTTATGACCAGTAACTGGAAACCTATTTTTGCTAGACTCATGCTTATTTTAAAATGTTTTCAAACAGAATAGGGTCCTACACCAGTTGATACCGAGAGAACATAAAAAAAACAATTTTGCA
>NW_025810572.1:0-1604 GCF_022045245.1 Lucilia cuprina
AACTAGAACAGAACTAGAACAGAACTAGAACAGAACTAGAACAGAACTAGAACAGAACTAGAACAGAACTATAACAGAACTAGAACAGAACAAGAACAGAACTAGAACTAGACTGGAACTGCACTAAAACTGAGCTAGAATTGTTCTTGCCAATCTCCTGTCAACTGTAACATGTTTCCAAAATTATTTCAATAATAGCAAACAAATCCTTTTCATTTCCCTTTAGCAACATTTACGCAATACTTTCACTTCCTTTTAAAAAAACATTTTTAATTGAAAACTTTTTCTTTTATCTTATAATTAAATAAAAGGAAATTAATATTTCTTATTATTAACACTTTTACTTTTATTGCACTCCCGAGAAAGAGACGCACAAACATTAATAGAGAAAATTGTGTACATGAACCCAAAAGCGCAAAAACTAAAAACGAAACGAAAAGTTTTTCATTTTCCTTGATAAAATTAAATTAGTGCGATGAGTTGCAGCAGCTAGAAATAAAGAAGCTGCTGCTGCAGTAAAAAAAAAAAAAACATTTAACAAAAGTTATCAAGGTCTAAAAAAACCCATTCATAGTACTTCTTACATATTTTGTTTTTGATTTTCTTTAAACTTTATTTTTTACTTGTTTTCTATTTTTTACTTAAGGAAACTTGTGTAACACAAAGTCAATGGCTATTAGTTTCTATTACGAACGTTGTGAAAAGTTTTGCAAGTAGAAATAGAGTTTGAAATTACAAAAAAAGAAAAATTACTAAGGAAGTAGAATAAACTTTAATGCAATTGTTTTAAATGTGCAATGAATTCAAATTAAAATGAATGAGAAGGTTAGTATTCTAAGAAAACAAAAGGTAGCTGGAGATGAATGCTGAAACTAGTTTATAAAACGCTTTACTAAAACACCTTTAAAAACACAAACTAGGGCATTTTGTTAAAACAATTAAATGTGAGACAAATCTAATAGTTTCTACCACATTGTGGTGTTGCATAAAATAAACTGAAAATTAATTTAATTTTACAAATTTTAATATATAACTGTTTTTGTTGTTTTTTTTGTTGGCTATTTTTATTTGTTCTCTAATTTAAAAATTTAAATCTGCCCAAAAGATTTTTGTTAATTTAAATTTGTTTTTCTGTATATTGGATTTTTAATTAACCACAATTTTCAGTAATAATCAGCAGAAAGAAAAAAACAGCATCAGTTTTTATAGGATGCTACAAAAAATAAATAAATAAATAAATGTTTTAAATTGTTGGAAATTTCATAAAAATACACATGTACCACTAAATATTCTAATCCAATTAAAATTACAATATAAGCACAAATATACAAACGTACATATGTATTTGTAAACATAATAGTGCTATGATACACATGCACTAGAAACTATAAATGTATGATTATCCCATTTATAGTTTAGTTTTAGTTCACTTTTACTTAAGGTTTACTTGAGATATAGTTTATCTAAAGTTCAGTTATAGTTCTGTTCTAGTTCTATTCTAGTTCAGTTCTAGTTCAGTTCTAGTTCAGTTCTAGTTCAGTTCTAGTTCTAGTTCTAGTTCTAGTTCTAGTTCTAGTTCAGTTCTAGTTCTAGTTCTAGTTCAG
>NW_025810573.1:0-1184 GCF_022045245.1 Lucilia cuprina
TGGGGGCTAGTCGAAATAATGGACCGATTTTAACCATTTTCAATAGGCTTCGTCCTTGGGCCAAAAGAAGTGTGTGTGCCAAATTTCATCTAATTATCTTCAAAATTGCGGCCTGTACCTTGCGCACAAAGTTTACATGGACAGCCAGCCAGACGGACGGACGGACATAGCTTAATCGACTCAGAAAATGATTCGAAGCCGATTGGTATACTTTAATGTGGGTATTGGACGATTATTTTTCTATTTTACAAACATCAGCACAAACCCAATATACCCTCCCCACTAAAGTGGTGTAGGGTATAATTAAATTGTATAAAAAACAAGTAAGAGTGCTATATTCGGCTGTGCCGAATCTTATATACCCTTCACCATAGTGTATTTTAAACATCTTTTATAAATTTTAAATTTTTTCCCAACTACATTATTATTACATCAAATGCTAAACAAAAGAACAACAACACCAACGCTAAACGAAATAAAACACAAAATACACAAGGCATCTAAACCAGCGTTGCGCGTTCATATTGTTCTAATTACGAAGATTTTCGGCAATTCACACGTACACAACCCGATCATAAATGAAACTCATAGCAAGAGCGTAAAAATTGCAAAAATTTGTAAAAACAACAACAATATTTTCAAACAAGAGAATAACTTGCAAAAAACTCGTACACTCCAAGAACTTTTCAGGAATGCATAATATTAAAAATACATAAAAACAATATTTTTAATACTTTTTCAAACATTTTACATTAAAAGCTTTAATCTTTGTTTAGAAATAAACATTTTTCTCTTGTTTGAATATGCTTTATCTGTAAAATTTACAATTTTGCTTCTTATAAAATTTGATCATAGCAAGCGTAACTAGGAAATCTTTTTTCTAAGTGGTATTTTCTTACCACTACAATAACAGTTTCTCTTTCTGCGCTTGGCTGATCTAAACCATTGGCGGCCAAACATGCCCGTGCGGGCAATGTGTTATTCTCACTTATACACACGCAATACAAATATTCTCAGCAACAAAAAAAAACTATACACAAAACAAAAACAATTTAATTTAGTTGCTCTCTTTATGTAATGATACACAGAGAATATTTTCAAAAGCCATTACAAATTAATGTATGAATACTTTTTATAGAAAGATCTATTAGACATACATATGTATGTATAATTATTTATTTTTA
>NW_025810574.1:0-1754 GCF_022045245.1 Lucilia cuprina
TAGACTAGATTATAGACTAGACTATAGACTAGACTATAGACTAGACTATAGACTAGACTATAGACTAGACTATAGACTAGACTATAGACTAGACTATAGACTAAACTACATATCGGTTTTAAGTTTTATAATATTTCCATTGAGTACATTTATTGCAAATATCACGTTTTTATGCAAATAATTTAATTAATTAAATGAACAACTTGTTTGTATACATGTATGTGTATATATGTGTTAATAATGTGTTTCTAATTTATCTTCTTGTTCTGTTATTATTAAAACACAATAATCAAATTGCAATCTTTTTACAATACATATGGTTTTTATTTGTTTTTATAAAGCCCCAAGTTATGCTATTATTTAAATATGATATATAAACTAGTCTTGTTAGTTCTTAATTTAATTGGAAATAAATCCAAATAAATGGCAATTAAAAAAAATAACATATTTACAAATTGATAATTTGTTTAAAATTGTGTAGAATTTAAAAACAACAGCATACAATGAGGCATAACTTTATCTTAAGTATACCTTTAGGAATTCTATTAAATGACACAATATTAATACATATAAACAAATTCTTTGAATAAAATTAAAAATATTTTCTTTGTATTTACTTTCGGGGGTTATGTCTTCGAGAATTTTCATATGCTTGCGAATTTTTGCAATTTCCCCGAAATGTTTCATTAAATTAAAAACTGTACCTCTTTGAAATGTGTGCAAATTTCGTGATTATTTCAACAACAGGTTTCCCAGGATATTAATGTTATTATTTTCCTAGCAATTTTTTTTCATAAAAAATATTTTATACAGTTTGGAATTTCAATATAAATTCATACAAATAAATTTTCAAAGTTAACTGCTGATTTTATTGGCTTTAACTGGAATAATGTTTATAACAAAATTGATGCGACAAATAACAATTTTTAAATTGCCTAAAATTATATTATATGATATATTGTATTAAATTTTTTTCTTGTTTTTATATTCAATGATTTCAAGCCATAATTTATTTGCTTTTGAATCTTTTGAAGTTCAGTGGTATGAAAACTCTTTGATAAGAGGGCTTGCCTGTGTGGCAAAGGAACAGCATTGGGAAGGCCATCTAAAGCAACTTAATGTGCCTTTTATACACCACATAAGTAAACTTATATGTATATATACCTTTTTGGTTAATATGTGTCTTAAGAGGATAAAAGGATTGTGCGTCTTATTTTTGTTATCTCAATGAAAAAAAAAAAACATTTGTGTTTTTTTGTTTGAATAAGCAATTATGTAATAATATTAATAATGTTATATATTTATGTTTCCAAGAATATGAACGATTTTCGAATGTCAAGTTGGAAGAATAATTTCTAATTTTAATGATGTGGTTAAAGAGGGAAGTCGAAGAATATTGCGAAAACTGTGTTCTTAAATGTAACAGAACCAGAACAGAACTAGAATAGAACTAGAACAGAATTAGAACAGACCTAGAACAGAACCAGAACAGAACTAGAACAGAACTAGAACAGAACTAGAACAGAACTAGAACAGAACTAGAACAGAACTAGAACAGAACTAGAACAGAACTAGAACAGAACTAAAACAGAACTAGAACACAACTAGAACATAACTAGAACAGAACTAGAACAGAACTATAACATAACTAGAACAGAACTAGAACAGAACTAGAACAGAACTAGAACAGAACTAGGACAGAACTAGGACAGAACTAGAACAGAACTAGAACAGAACTAGAACAGAACTAGAAC
>NW_025810575.1:0-1539 GCF_022045245.1 Lucilia cuprina
AGACTATAGACTAGACTATAGACTAGACTATAGACTAGACTATAGACTAGACTATAGACTAGACTATAGACTAGACTATAGACTAGACTATAGACTGGATTATAGACTTGACTATAGACTAGACTATAGACTAGACCATAGACTAGACTATAGACTAGACTATAGACTAGACTATAGACTAGACTATAGACTAGACCATAGACTAGACTACAGTCAAAGCTAGACAAATAAACTTGACTTTGGGCTAGACTAGTGCATAGACTATACTTTTCACTAATATATTGACTCTTCTTAGACTACTTATCAATAGCTTATGATTTAGAAAATATAACGAAAATGTCAATGACAAAAAGTCTGACAGGACTACTGAATTGTCCATCCTCGTTAGGAGCTTAAACAATACAATAAACAAAAAAAGTATAAGGACAACAATCCAGCACAGCATATAACAGCTGAAATAATATAAACATGCAATGATTTCTCCTCTACGTATGAGTGTTTTTATTTACATTGCGTAAAAAATACAAATGTTTGTTTATGTGTTTGACACTTTGTGTTTTTTTTTTACTTTTTTGCCAGTTGCGACAATCATTTTCTGTAAATAATAAAAAAAAAACAGCAAAAAACCAACAACACTAAGAATTTTTTTAAAGTATATATTAAGGCATTTGTTTAAAAAATAAAAACAAAAGAGAAGGAAAAAACAAAATGCAGAGATAACAAAAAAATGTGAAAACTACATGTGTTGCCAAATTGTTAAATTAGAAAAAAATTACAAATGCAGTACAAAAAAAAAAAAACAACGAATATAATGGCAAACAGTAGAAAATAACATAAACAAAAAACAAACAGCAACAGGAAAAAAAGAGAACAACAAGTATTTTTTATGGTTTAGAAGACAATAAAGATGGTTTCCATATTTCAAGAATAATATATAATTATTTTGGGACAGAAAGACAAGAGGAAAAAAAACAGCATAGAATTAAATGAATTGAAAATACCATTTCAAGACAAGCATAAAGAAAAAGAAAAATACCGAATCAAATATCTCTACATGATATATATAATATATATTTTCTTGAAAAAACATGAAAGTAAAATAAAAATGAAAGTACATTTGACAGTTGCGGTTAAATGTTGGAACAGAAGGCCAACAAAAGAGAAAGAACGAAAACGTGTTAAAGATTATTTTCTTACAATAAATAAACTCTGGTAAATAGAACTCGATTTAAACAAAGTTTAGTTAACAGCAGTGTTAACAATTTTCACTATTTCTCTTCAAAAAACGCTCGAAATTGTCATCACGTTGAAAACAGCCTATTGAGAACGTAAAACTTCGTCAATTGCGGAAATTAGACTAGAATACAGACTGGACAATGTACTGGTCTATAGACTAGCCTGTAGACATAGACTACACTACAGAATATTCCAGCGACTATAGACTAGACTATAGACTAGACTATAGACTAGACTATAGACTAGACTATAGACTAGACTATAGACTAGACTATAGACTAGACTATAGACTAGACTATAGAC
>NW_025810576.1:0-1047 GCF_022045245.1 Lucilia cuprina
TGTCCTGGCATGATAACTGTCAAAGTTATTTGCAACCATATCGGAACCTCAAATCACAGCGTTTTTAAACATAGAACAACAATTCTACCGATCCTTCAAATTGACCATATTTTAGAAAAACACATTATGCCACAAATGATATACCAATTAAAGTGCAATCATAATGCATTAAAATGATGCATAAATGACTGTCATCGCATGAAAACTGTCAAAGTTATTCACAACCATATCGGAACTTCAAATTACCGCCTTTTTAAACCTGGGAAAATAATTCTACCGATCTATCCAACTGGCAATAAATTATATACCAAAACAAATGGCAATATTAATGCTTTAAAATGGTGCATAAACGACTGTCCTAGCACCATATTAAAGTGCAATCATAATGCTTTAAAATGATGCCTAAATGACTGTCATAGCGTGAAAACTGCCAATGTTATTTGCGGCCATATCGGAACCTTAAAATACCGCGTTTTTAAAGCTGTGAAAATAATTATACCGATCTATCTAATTAACCATTTTCTTATAATATATTCTGCAACAAATTATATACCAAAACAAATGGCAACTATAATGCAATAAAAATATATATAAACGACTGCTATAACATGAAAACTATAAAAAATATTTGCAACCATATCGGAACCTTAAATTACCGCATTTCCAAACGTGTACCAATAAATATATCGATCTATTTAATTTTTGTAAAAATTCATTATGCCACAAATTGTACACCAAAACAAAGTGCAACTGTGATGCCAAAACAAATGGCAATTTTAATGCTTTAAAATGGTGCATAAACGACTGTCCTAGCACGAAAACTGCCAAAGTTAATTGCAACCATATCGGAACCTCTGTTTACTGCGTTTATTAAACATAGAACAATAATTCTACCGATCTATCAAATTAACCAATTTGTAAAAACACACATTATGGTACAAATGATACACCATATTAAAGTGCAATCATAATGCTTTAAAATGATGCCTAAATGACTGTCATAGCGTGAAAACTGCCAATGTTATTTGCAGCCATATCAGAACCTTA
>NW_025810577.1:0-2314 GCF_022045245.1 Lucilia cuprina
CCCGATGTTGGGACTTGTCACCCCCTTCTATTGACTTTAGACCAGTGATTGCTTTTTCCTTGTCGCGGAATAATTCCAATGCGGCCTGTCATTCCGCAACGAGGCAAGAGATTAAATAGCTCGAGTACTTCAACAAAGTGCTTGTACATGGACCGGCCATCCATTCCTAGAGGTACTGGTAGCACTCATTCTTTCATTCAAAGTTTTATTTTTTCAAAAAATATCTATTGAACTATTTATAATATTGAAATATGAAAAAAAAAATAATTATTAACAGCACTGAGTTAATGAAAATCTGTAATAAAGGATTTTTTGTACTCTTAGACTAGAACTGGTACTTTTTAGTTGTAATACATTATAAAAAGGGACTATTTGGTACTTTTGGTACTCTACACCACTTTAGTAGGGAGGGTATATTGGGTTTGTGCTGATGTTTGGAACGCACAATAATATTGGTCCTATACCCACCTTAAAGTACCTCAGAACCACTTTCTGAGTCGATTTAGCTATGTCGGTCCGTCTGCCCATTCGTCTGTCCGTCCATGTAAACCTTGTAATCAAACTACAGGTCACAATATAATCTCCCACTAAAGGGGTGTAGGGTATATACTTATATGGGTAAGAGAATCCCATAAGAATTCTTGCAATAATAAATTCAGACGAACGTAGAGCATTGAAGAGGACAGTGAAACTCTGGAGCACTTAAATCCAAGTTTCTTTTCCTGACTAAGATTCTTAGGAATTATGTTCAGGAAACTTAGTTTTTGAGCTCTGAAAAAAATCATTCAGTAATATTTTTCATGGTAACAGGCCAGATAGTGTTGAAGTTATGTATTAAATGATAAATGTTAAAGAATATTTTCATTCGAGTGTTAAGCATTAATGGTTTAATTGTTTACAATATCATACTTGTTTACAAAAACAATTGTTTATACATATGTAAATATTTTTTTAATAGAAAAATTTATTAACCATAACATTTTGGCAAAAATAAATCTACAAAATTATAAATGCAAATTCAATTTATTGATGCACTTGACAAATTAAGCTTTTAATTGTAAATATTTATGAAAAAAAATTACAAATATTTGTGTATTTTAAATTTATTACTTTATTACTAATATAAGTTTTTAAAGAAAATATTATCATAAATGATTTTAAGTTTATTACATTGCATATTTAGCAACAATTCTTTTTAGATATTGTAAAAATACATAAATATTTTATTTATATAAATATACATATATGAATATTCCTATTTAGTAATTATCTTTAATAGTATATTTTATAATAATTTTGCTTTATATTATAAACAATTAAAATTTGAATTCTTTTATCATTATTATGGCACTTGATATTATGATAATTGTTTTACACTCAATCGAGCAGACATAATTGCAACTCAATCATATGAAAAACAAAACAAAAAGTTTATAATGCATACATATATGTATGTATGTACAATGTACATATGTATGTATATTATCCACATATATATATGGTAATTAGTGATAAGCGACTAAATCATTTAAGGAAGGAAGTATGTTCTACAAGTCGCCTTTGAAACCCAATTTCTCTAACGAAGCTTATGTCTTTAAAAAATGTGTCTGTTTATAAAGTATGATTTTGGAGTTAGGCTACTATTACTTGTAATCATTGTTATAAGCAATAAAAACTAAAAAAAAAACAAAATACATATACAATTTACAACTAACATACATCTGCATAAATATTAATATAAGTATTTTGAATTGAAAATATTCTGTTATTGTATGTGAACTAATTTTCAATAAATATATTTTAAACATTAAACTTATTATAAAATTATAGTTTATAATTATAATGCAAAAATAAACATTTCAAGTGAATGCCAAACAAAGGCCTACAAAAGAAAAAAAACTGCGATGACCAATATAAATTTATAGGTTTTTAAAATTTTATATATATTAAAAATTATGTACATATATTCTAATGGTATTAAATATTCTTTGGTTAAACTAAGAAGTGGCATTATTATACCCTACACCACTTTAGTGGGGAGGGTATATTGGGTTTGTGCTGATGTTTGTAAAGCACAATAATATTGGTACTATCCCTCCTTAAAGTATACCAATCTGAGTCGATTTAGCTATGTCCGTCTGTCTGTCCGTCTGTCCGCCCGTCTGCCTGTCCGTCTGTCCGCCTATCCGTCCATGTAAACCTTGTAATAAAACAAGTTAGAGTGCTATATTCGGCTGTGCCGAATCTTAAATACCCTCCACCAGCTACTTCTATGTTATTACTTTTCTAATTGATCAAATATTTGTAGAAATAA
>NW_025810578.1:0-1502 GCF_022045245.1 Lucilia cuprina
GTTCTAGTTCTGTTCTAGTTCTGTTCTAGTTCTGTTCTAGTTCTGTTCTAGTTCTGTTCTAGTTCTGTTTTAGTTCTGTTCTAGTTCTGTTCTAGTTCTGTTTTAGTTAGTTCTAGTCCTGTATCAATTGCTGAATAATAATAACTTTTCTATAAAAAAATCTGCAGTTAAATATTTTTATTAAAATTTAATTTTATTTTTAATAAACCAACTTCTTAATTTTTTACTGCCAATTAAAATTTTGCATTAAACAATATTATTATATAAAACTTAAGCATTGAATACTAATTGCCAAACCATTTTTAATTAGAATAATTATATAAAAAAATATGCAATTTAGGCTTGAAATAGAAAAATTTTAAATTTACTTTTTAATTAACAAACGAAAACAAAAGACCAATATTTAAATACAACTAAATTTTAAACTAAAGAATTATTCAAAATGAACAATATTCTAAAAACAGCATACAAACATACATACACACACTAAATGTTTTTTTAAATGTTATAGAAAAAATTTAGAAAAAATAATTTGCAAATATTGAATTTAGCTAAAACCAAAAATAAATAAATTTTTTTTATATAAATTAAAAATAAGTATAAATGTTTAATTAAAAGAAAACACTTAATTGAAGATTATAAGTAAAACGAAATCAGTTACTTTCACTAAAGTTTCACTTTAAATTACAACACTATATTCACTAATTCACCCATATATATACGAAGACCAACACTCCCTTAATCCTTTTATAATTGTGAGCTAATAAAATTTGATTGCATTTTTTTGAAATTTATGTCTTAAATTTTTAATTGTTGTAACAATTATTTGAAAAAAAAAAACCCTAACAAAAATTTAAACAAGTAAAAGAAATTAAATTTAATATTCAACAGATTCATATAATCACTCACTGAGCAAAGAGAAAAATTAAACAAACACACACGAAAACTCACACACTGTAATCACGATTTTTCACCTCTACTGGAAAAAAACCAATAAAGTGTTTTAAAAACTATAAACAGTTTTATTTAATATACATATGTATGTACATACATATGTATATTGGGTATTAGGTCTTAAAAAACAGGTGAGTATGGAAAGAGGTTTAAATTCCACAATTTATTTTAAGACGCACAATAATCAGAAAAGAAAAAAGGAAAATTCTCCTCGCAACAAATTTTTTTTAATACAAAATATAAAAAATAAGAAAATAATTAAATTAGTAGAAGAACAAAATAATCTAATCTAGTTAAGGCTATAATCTTGTCTATAGTCTAGGCTATAGTCAAGTATATAGTCTAGTCTATAGCCTAGTCTGTAGTGTAGTCTATAGTCTAGTCTATAGTTAAGTATAGTCTAGTATAATCTAGTCTAGTATAGTCTATAGTCTAGTAAAAGTCTAGTCTGTAGTCTAGTCTGTAGTCTAGTTTATAGTCTAGTCTATAGTCTAGTCTATAGTCTAGTCTATAGTCTAGTCTATAGTCTAGTCTATAGTCTAGTCTAT
>NW_025810579.1:0-2310 GCF_022045245.1 Lucilia cuprina
AGTCTATAGTCTAGTCTATAGTCTAGTCTATAGTCTAGTCTATAGTCTAGTCTATAGTCTAGTCTATAGTCTAGTCTATAGTCTACTCTATAGTCTAGGCTATAGTCTGGTCTTTTATCTAGTCTACAGATTAAACTGCAGTCTAACCTACAGCCAAGTTTGCAACATAATCAATAGTCTTTTGTCTATTTTAATCTAGTCTCAAGTAATATCTATGTTTTATAATTTGTTATCTGTTGCAACCCTGAAAGTTTTAAAAGAAATCACAACATTACCAGAAGCAACAGTTTGCAATACTTTTTAGAAATAGGAACCTTAAGTTTTTATTTAACAAAAATTTTACTTTTTCATATACAGGAAACACAGACTATTGCCAACACAAAAAACTACATACAGAAAATGAAACATTTTGTTCCTAGTATGACATTAAAGAGGAACATTTGAAAGATTTTTATAGAAAACTGAAATACTTGAAAAAAAGGACGAAAATCTTAAGTAGATGCTTTTGAGAACTTGAAAATTTTAATTGAAAACAAAACATTTTAGAGAAAATTAATATATTTTCCGTTAGGCTTAACTGAACAAAAAAATATTTGTTTATATATTCTGTTACATAAAAGCAAGAGTGTGATAAAGAGACAAATAAAAGTCACTAGTTTTAAAAAGGAAATTTTAAAAATCTCTTTGCCTTGGAATAAACAAAAGTAGAATACATGTTAAAAAAGTTAAAATTAAATTAATTTTAATAAAAATAATTTCTTTTGATAACTTTCAAAAAACGTTCTACCAAATTTTCTAGAATTTGCAGCACAAAGTTTATTAAAAAAATTTATATACTCATATGTATTCCCTGTTAAATAATCCTTAACTTTTTACTACAATTATGTGCTTTAACTTGTAATTAATTGTAAAGAAATTAAGAAAAAAAAAAATAATTTTATTCTGAGAATTTGAAACTTTCGTTTGGTATTACAAGGGCGAGTCTTTGTTTTCTACACACTAGTACGTTTTGAAGTATGACATTAGCAATTACATGTATATTTGAGGATTAAAAGGGGATTAAAAGTAAAAACAAAAATGAGAAATTTTCACCATAAAACTAATTAGTTTTAATGTAGAATCAGAGAGTGTGTAGTAGATAGTATGTATTAGTTAGATTTAAGTTTAGTTTATAGATTAGACCATAGTCTAAGGTATTGTTTATAATATAGTATTTAATCTGGCATATAGTCTAGTCTATAGTACAGTATATAGTCTAATCATTGGTCTAGTCTACAGTCTGGTCTATAGTCTAGTGTTTAGTTTCTTTAAAATTAAACACATTTAATTAACATTGATTAACTGCAAATCTTTTAAATCAACGCAAAAACATTTCAAAGTATCTGAAGACTTTTTAGAAAATTTTAGTAACATTTTCATTTAACATTGAAACACAATAAAAATAAAATAAACAAAATTTTTTTTCGATTTGCATTAAATAGTACAAACAAAAGTGAAATGTAATTAAATTTTAGAAAAAAAAATCCACTACTTTTTGTGGAGGGGTTTCATTCGAAACACGCACTTGTCGTTAGTAATTTCTCTAATGGTTTTTTTATCCCATTAAAAAATCATTTTAATTTCTCTTTTAAATTTTGTTGTTACAAAAAAACGTAATTATAATTTCTTTATTTTTTTGTTACAAATTACAGTGATTTTGATTCTGTTTGTTGATTTAAGGTCAGGAAATTGTTTGCCACCACCTGTTAGATATTTTTCAGTTTACTTTGTATTTAAAGGTAAAATGTTGCACGAGCAAGTAAATATTATTTTAAGAATCTGTTTAACTTGGTTTAAAGAAGAGGAGTATTTTTAAACAATATTTGGTACAGGCGTTTAACGAAATGGAATATTGTGTTTAGTTAGATAGCTTTTGGGTGGAATAGTATTACATTTAAAGTAATTTTGAGGGGTGTTGTATTAGAAGGTATAAAGGGCATTAGTAAAAGTTGTGGTAAAACCCAAGGAGTAAACAATCGAAAGGACGAAAGAACTTGTAATAAACGAACTTGTAACGAGATAGAACTTACTAACTAAGTTACTGACAAACTATCGAACTAAGTAACCTACTAACTAACTAACTAACCAAAAAAACTAACTAACCAAAAAAACTAACTAACCAAAAAAAAACTAACTAACTAACTAACTAACTAATATACTAATTAACTAACTAACTAACTAACTAACTAACTAACTAACTAACTAACTAACTAACTAATTAACTAATTAACTAACTAACTAACTAACTAACTAACTAACTAACTAACTAAC
>NW_025810580.1:0-1326 GCF_022045245.1 Lucilia cuprina
GGATGGACGGACGGACGGACGGACGGACGGACGGGTGGACGGACGGACATGTCTTAATCGACTCAAAAAATGATTCTGAATCGATCGGTATACTTTAAGGTGGTATTGGACCAATATTTTTGTGGTGTGGGGTATAAATACACATTATGCTACAAATGATATACCGTATTAAAGTGCAATCATAATGCTTTAAAATGATGCTTAAATGACTGTCATAGCATGAAAACTGTCAATGTTATTTGTAGCCATATCGGAACCTCAAAATACCGCGTTTTTAAAGCTGTGAAAATAATTCTTCCGATCTATCCAATTAGCCATTTTCTAAAAATATATTACGCAACAAATTATATACCAAAACAAATGGGAACTATAATGCAATAAAAAGATATATAAACCACTGCTATAACATGAAAACTGTAAAAGATATTTGCAACCATATCGGAGCCTTAAATTACCGCATTTCCAAACCTGTACCAATAAATATACCGATCAATCCAATTTTTTTAAAAATTCATTATGTCACAAATTGTACACCAAAACAAAGTGCAACTGTAATGCTTTAAAATGATGCATAAACGATTGTTCTGGCATGAAAACTGTCAAAGTTATTCACAACCATATCGGAACCTTAAAATACCGCGTTTTTAAAGCTGTGAAAATAATTATACCGATCTATCCAATTAGCCATTTTCTAAAAATATATTATGCAACAAATTATATACCAAAACAAATGGCAACTATAATGCAATGGCAACAAATGGCAACTATATAAACGACTGCTATAACATGAAAACTATAAAAGATATTTGCAACCATATCGGAACCTTAAATTACCGCATTTCCAAACCTGTACCAATAAATATACCGATCTATCCAATTTTTTTTAAAATTCATTATGCCACAAATTATACACCAAAACAAAGTGCAACTGTAATGCTTTAAAATGATGCATAAACGATTGTTCTGGCATGAAAACTGTCAAAGTTATTCACAACCATATCGGAACCTCAAATCACAGTGTTTTTAAACATAGAACAACAATTCTATCGATCTATCAAATTGAATAATTCCTAAAAATACACATTATGCTACACCAAATATACACCAAAACAAAGTGCAACTGTAATGCTTTAAAATGATGCATAAACGATTGTCCTGGCATGATAACTGTCAAAGATATTTGCAACCATATCGGAACCTCAAATCAAAGCGTTTTTGAACATAGAACAACAATTCTACCGATCCTTCAAATTGACCATTTTTTAGACGAACACATTATGCCACAAATGATATACCAATTAAAGTGCAATCATAATGCTTTAAAAT
>NW_025810581.1:0-1698 GCF_022045245.1 Lucilia cuprina
AAATGGCTTAAATATTTTGGAATTATGGTAATATTCAACATAAAAGTTTCTTTACAAAAATAAAAATTTTATAAAAAGTAAAAATTTTAAAAATATACTCATGGTGTAAGGTATTATATGGTCGGCCATGCCCGACTATACTTTCCTACTTGTTTTTTAATTTATATTTATATAATAAATTTCGCTTTAACTTTCTCCGTTCTTGTGAGTTTTCTGTTTCGTTTTCTTTTGTACATAGATTTATTTATGCTTTCATTTCTTAGCGTAATTTCTTAACTTGTCTTCGTCGTATGTCTCTGTTTGTAATATATTTTATTTATAAAATAAACTCAAGAAGTTTTTCTTTAACAAAAATTGTTTTCTTTTACATTTTCTTGTTTTTCTTGTCGTTATGCATATAAAATCTATTTACTTGGCTAATTATGAAAATTATAGCGACAAACTAAGAATGGCAGCAGTGGTAAGAAATACTTTTCTTGTAATTTTGAGTTGTAGAAGGAAAAGTTTGAGTTTTTTCTTTCTTTATACAACGACTGGCTGGTTGAATGGAAATAACGCAGCAGCAGCGATAATATTTATTCTGATTTTTTCTGACTTTATCCTTGTTTTATGTATATACAATATTCATATTTGTTTGCTCGACAGTTTATTTAAGAAACAAGAAAATTGTGTCAAAATTATAATGCAAACATTAACACACATAAAATATATTAAGAAATACATTTAAACAAACCTATAAACATATATTGAAGGACTGTCATCCATCACTTACTAATTGTTCATTACTTTCTACTACAAATCCAACCAATTTTATTGTTTCCATTCCTTAGAAAAGTACTTATAGCTAATTATAGGCTAAAGTTGTAAAGTACAAGGAAAAATAGAAGGAAAAAAAATCAAAAACTCATTTTCTATAGAGTTTATAGACAAAGTTCAGTTTGATTTCCCTGCTTAAAAACAAAAATTCATTGTTTATAATGAAAATATAAAATGCTTTCTAGAAATCCTATTCATTCATCGCAAAAAAAAACTCCATCAAAATGCAAAAGAAAAGTGTTTACACTGAAAATGAAAATTGCTGCCAAGGCGCCAACTGTGTTTGTATTTTCTATACAAAAAACTCGCTGTTCCAGTTGTATAATTTTAAATGGTACGAGTTAACGGGGCTAATCAAATATTTTTCTATAATTTGTTGTTTTTCTTTAGCTTAATACTCATGCAAACCCCTCGGCCCCTTTTAGCACTTTAACCAACAATGGTTTGGGGTTGAAACAAAAAAGACTTAATAACAATGGTGGCTGGAGAAAGTTGTTTGTAACTTAACTTTAATATAACTTAAGTGGGTTATGATAATATTTAATATGATTTTTATTAATTAATTTAAGCGTTTTTAGCTTAAATAGTATTAGGGGTCTAAATATTAAGAAAAAAAGACAATAAAAGTTTTGCAAGCAGAAAACACTAAAATTTTTATAGATTTCTTAATTTAATAAAAGATTTTATCGCTGGTCAATTTAGCTGAGATAAATGGTTAATATTTAAGAGATACTTCAATATTATATTAGTTTCGTTCTAGATCTGTTATTGTTTTGTTCTAGTTTAGTTCTGTTCTAGTTCTGTTCTAGTTCTGTTCTAGTTCTGTTCTAGTTCTGTTCTAGTTCTGTTCTAGTTCTGTTCTAGTTCTGTTCTAGTTCTGTT
>NW_025810582.1:0-1548 GCF_022045245.1 Lucilia cuprina
CATTATGCAATAAATTATATACCAAAACAAATGGCAATTTTAATGCTTTAAAATGGTGCATAAACGACTGTCTTGGCACGAAAACTGCCAAAGTTAATTGCAACCATATAGGAACCTCAGATTACTGCGTTTATTAAACATGGAACAATAATTCTACCGATCTATCAAATTGACCAATTTGTAAAAACACACATTATGCTACAAATGATATACCATATTAAAGTGCAATCATAATGCTTTAAAATGATGCCTAAATGACTGTCATAGCGTGAAAACTGCCAATGTTATTTGCAGCCATATCGGAACCTTAAAATACCGCGTTTTGTAAGCTGTGAAAAAAATAAAGTGCAATGTAATGCTTTAAAATGATGCATAAACGATTGTCCTGGCATGAAAACTGTCAAAGTTATTTTCAACCATATCGGAACCTCAGATTACTGCGTTTATTAAACATAGAACAATAATTCTACCGATCTATCAAATTGACCAATTTGTAAAAACACACATTATGCTACAAATGATATACCATATTAAAGTGCAATCATAATGCTTTAAAATGATGCCTTAATGACTGTCATAGCGTGAAAACTGTCAATGTTATTTGTAGCCATATCGGAACCTCAAAATACCGCGTTTTTAAAGCTGTGAAAATAATTCTACCGATCTATCCAATTAGCCATTTTCTAAAAATATATTATGCAACAAATTATATACCAAAACAAATGGCAACTATAATGCAATAAAAAGATATATAAACGACTGCTATAACATGAAAACTATAAAAAATATTTGCAACCATATCGGAACCTTAAATTACCGCATTTCCAAACCTGTACCAATAAATATATCGATCTATACAATTTTTGTAAAATTTTATTATGCCACAAATTGTACACCAAAACAAAGTGCAACTGTGATGCTTTAGAATGATGCATAAACGATTGTCCTGGCATGAAAACTGTCAATGTTAATTTCAACCTTATCGGAACCTCAAATCACAGTGTTTTTAAACTTAGAACAACAATTCTACCGATCCTTCAAATTGACCATTCTTTAGAAGAACACATTATGCCACAAATGATATACCAATTAAAGTGCAATCATAATGCTTTAAAATGATGCATAAATGACTGTCATAGCATGAAAACTGTCAAAGATATTCACAACCATATCGGAAGTTCAAATTACCGCCTTTTTAAACCTGGGAAAATAATTCTACCGATCTATCCAACTGGCCATTTTCTAAAAATACATTATGCAATAAATTATATACCAAAACAAATGGCAATTTTAATGCTTTAAAATGGTGCATAAACGACTGTCCTAGCACCATATTAAAGTGCAATCACAATGCTTTAAAATGATGCCTAAATGACTGTCATAGCGTGAAAACTGCCAATGTTATTTGCGGCCATATCGGAACCTTAAAATACCGCGATCTTAAAGCTGTGAAAATAATTATACCGATCTATCCAATTAACCATTTTCTAATAATATATTCTGCAACAAATTATATACCAAAACAAATGGCAACTATAATGCAATAAA
>NW_025810583.1:0-1862 GCF_022045245.1 Lucilia cuprina
GACTATAGATTAGACTATAGACTAGACTATAGATTAGACTATAGACTGGACTATAGATTAGACTATAGACTAGACTATCGACTAAACAATAGATTAGATTATTGACTAGACTATAGATAAGACTATATACTTGACTATAGACTGAACTTTAGAATAGACTATTGACTAGACTATAGATTAGCCTGTAGACTTGCTAGCCTATATACAGATTATATTCCGACATATTCCATTATCCCTATGACTTTATGACCTAACGGAAATAAATGTGTTACTAAATCCTAAGGACTATAAATTTTAAATTAATAACTTTTTACAAAACAAAGAGAAATACTAGGTGAAACGCCTCTGATGAACGGAAATGAAGTTTGAGCGTTTTTCGTAACGGAAATGTGTCATCAGTTGTGTATGTTTTATGTAAAAGAAGGAAAAAAACTTGCACATTAAATGGAAATGTGTTCAAGTGCTTAATATAAGTGTGGTTGTGAGTCCATTTGTTAACCATTTATTGTTGCGGTTTAATATGTGACATTCGTTATGGACTCTGTTGCAGTTAATTTATGTTGCAAGCAGTACACACACGTTTTTTATTTATATGCACACACCAACAACAACAATAAACAGACTTTATTTTCAATTGCAAATATTTGCAATTACATATTTGTCACAATCAAGGAAAGCTATAAAGTGTGGGTTGTGGAATAAACATTTTTGATTAAGTATAATATGGAATAAATTAAAAATATTTTAAATGTAAATTTTGTTAAAAAATTAAGTGCGTGTATATATAAAATGGCTTTTAAAATCTTGTTTTCTTATTACTTGTTTTCTTATTATCATCTTGTTATAAACCCATTTGTTAATATGTCTTAATAACAAATCATCAACTGCCACTCTTTGTAAAAGGGCCTTTATCTAGTTATTTCTTATAGACACCTGCATTTGTTGTTTAAGCTTGTCGCCTGCAGCTTAAGCAACTTGTGTAAAAACGAAACATAAATTTCCACTTAAATGTTGCGTGTCTTAATTGCTTTTGGTTTATTCCCTCCCTAAACTAGTGTTGATAGAAGGGCAATAAAAGTGTTAAAGTCTAAAATCTATTTAAAATTGTTTTCAATCTGGAGTTATATAAAATTGCTTTTTTTAATACTATATCATCTCTAGTTCGTCCGTCCATCCATCAGTCAGCCATCCCTTGACAACAATCATTATTACAAGTATTCTTCATCATCAGTTTGTGGCACTCAGTCTCTAAGCTGCTGCCAACATGACTTCTGGCCATAATTATTAATTTATTGCATGTTTAATGTTCTAAATAGTTTTTCTTCTTGTTTACTGCTCTTTTTAATTATGTGGAAAAATTGTTTATGCTAAAATACAGAAAGAAAATAATTTGAATAGAGTAATAATAAGTTAATAACTAGTTTACAATCTATTAAAATTATGTTAAAAGTTTTGTAAATACTCCCACATTTTTAATGGGGAACATCTTTGGGACATCATTATTAGAATGAGTTTTATTTCTTTTTAGAAGTTAAAGTGTTAATGTTGTTAATGAAATTGTTTAAGAATGTTGTTGAAGTCGTTTTTAAAAAAAGATGATGATGAACTAATAGAACGGATTGGTTTTAAAAATCAGTTCTTTTTGTGAAAAATCTAGTCTATAGACTAGACTATAGACTAGGCTATAGACTAGACTATAGACTAGACTATAGACTAGGCTATAGACTAGGCTATTGACTAGATTATAGACTAGGCTATAGACTAGTCTATAGACTAGATTATAGACTAGACTATAGACTAGACTATAGACTAGACTATAGACTAGACTATAGACTAGACTATAGACTAGACTATAGACTAGA
>NW_025810584.1:0-2203 GCF_022045245.1 Lucilia cuprina
CCTATACCACTGTGCAACGTGCAATACAACAAACTTTGTCGGCCTTAAACAAAAAAAAGCATTTTTGAGTAAAATGTTAGTGAACACTTTTTTAAAAATTTTGTTCTACGAAAAACTTTACAGCAAAACATATTATACACCAAAATGTAGAAAATTGGATTAACTACGACGTCCAATACAACAACCTTTGTCAGATGTGAAAAATTCGGCCCCAAGCTAAAAAAACATTTTTAGTAAAATGATAAAAAACACTTTTTTTGAAAAACGTTACAGCAAAACATATTCTACACCAAAATGTTGTCAGAAGTCCAAGATTCGGCCCCAAACTAAAAACATTTTGAGTGAAATGTTAAAAACACGTTTTTTGAAAAACTTTACAGCAAAACATATTCTACACCAAAATGTAGTGACAAGCTATGTCAGAAGTCCAAAATTCGGCCCCAACTTCAAAAAACAATTTTGCGTCAATATTTCACTCAAAATTGTTTTTTTGAAAACTTATGTGCTGTTTCTAGATACCGAGCGAGTAGTTTGAGTAAAAATTTTACTTGTATTTTGTTATTGTAACAAAAACAAAATACAAGTAAAATTTTAACTCAAACTACTCACACGTTATCTAGAAACAACATATTAGTTTTATGAAAAACTTTAGAGCAAACCATATTCTACACCAAAATATAGGGAATTTTACTAGCTACAACGTTCAATACACCAAATTTTGTCAGAAGGCCAAAATTCGGCCCAAACTCAAAAAAACAATTTTGAGTGAAATATTGAAAAACGCCTTTTTAAAAACTTTGTTTCATGAACAACTTTATAGCAAAACATATTATACACCAAAATGTAGGGAATTGGACTTGCTATAACGTCCAATAAAAACTTTTGTTAGAGGGCCAAAATTCGGCCCCAAACTAAAAAATAAATTTGAGTGAAATGTTATTTTTTAAAAAATTTTGTTCTACGAAAAGCTTTAGAGCAAAACAACTTAGACATCAATATGTACGGAATTGGACTAGCTATAACGTCCAATTCAACAATCTCTGTCAAAGGTCCAAAATTCGGCCCCAAACTAAAAAAAATCCTTTTGAGTGAAATATTAAATATTAACATATTCTACACAAAGTGTAGGGACAACCTTTGTCAGAAGTCGAAAATTCGGCCCCAACTTCAAAAAACAATTTCGAGTGAAATATTAAAACACACTTTTTTAAAACTATGTTATATGAAAAACTTTAGAGAAAAACATATTTTACATCAAAATATAGGGATTTGACTAGCTACAACGTAAAATACAACAACCTCTGCAAGAAGTCCAAAATTCGGCCCCAAACTCAAAAATCAATTTTGAGTGAAATATTGAAAATATTTTTTAAAAACTTTGTTATATGAAAAACTTTAGAGCAAACTATATTCTACTTCAAAATGTAGGGAATTGGATTAGCTACAACGTCCAATACAACAACCTTGGTCAGAAGTCCAAAATTCAGTCCAAACTCAAAAAAATAATTTTGAGTGAAATATTGAAAAAAGCAAAACACATTATTCACCAAAATGTAAGGAATTAGAATAGCTATAACGCCCAATAAAACAACTTTAGTCAGAAGGCCAAAATTCGGCTCCAAACTGAAAAATCAAATTTGAGTGAAATGTTAAAGAACACTTTTTTAAAAACTTTGTTTTACGAAAAGCTTTAGAGCAAAACCTATTATACACCAAAATGTACGGAATTGGACTAGCTACAACGTCTAATACAACAACCTTTGCAAAGGTCGAAAATTAGGCCCCAAACAAAAAAAATCCAATTTGAGTGAAATGTTAAAGAACTATTTTTTAAAAAACTTTGTTATATGAAAAACTTTAGAACAAAACATATTATACACAAAATGTAAAGAATTGGACTAGCTACAACGTCCAATATAACAACCTTTGTCAGAAGTCCAAAATTCGGCCCCAAACTCAAAAATCAAATTCGACTGAAATGTTAAAGAACCCTTTTTTAAAAATTTTGTTCTACGAAAAACTTTTGAACATGTTATATTATACAGAAATTGGACTAGCTACAACGTCCAATACAAGAACACTTTCACTCAAAATCAAATTTGAGTGAAATGTTAAAGAACACTTTTGAGTGAAATATTGAAAAACACTTTTTTAAAAACTTTGTTTTATGAACAACTTTAGAGCAAAACATATTATACACCAA
>NW_025810585.1:0-2583 GCF_022045245.1 Lucilia cuprina
ACAGAACTAGAACAGAACTAGAACAGAACTAGAACAGAACTAGAACAGAACTAGAACAGAACTAGAACAGAACTAGAACAGAACTAGAACTGAACTAGTACAGAACTAAAACAGAACTATAGCAATACTATAACAGAACAGAGTTAGGACAGCTCTAGAACAGTACTAGAACAGGACTAAAACAGAAGTTGAACTAGACAGGACTAGAACATAAGTAGAACTGAAGTAAAAACGAACTGTAAGAGAATTAGAACAGAAATAATTTACATAATCTACTGTGGATGTTTGTCTGTAAATTATCATTCAAGTTTTTTTGCAATTTTTCTTTCTGCTCATTTGCTTGTCATAACAACACAATCGTTGGCAAAACAAAACTAAATCTATAGTTTTATTTCCTTTTTCATTTTGATTTTTTGATAAATATTTTCAATAGTGAATTCAAAAGATTGATATTTATCATATATTTTTGTTAAGCACTATTGTGTTTAGCAAAAAACTGAATAATCGATATTAAAGAAAAAAAAAAAAAAAATCAAAATGAATCAAAAATTTTGTTTTGCGTATGAGCAATATTTAATTCCAAATTAAATACATATTAAGTATACTTGCGGTTGCAGAAAAATTAATGGGCAAGAGTTAAGACATTTGAATTATAAATGTTTGGTGAAAAGAAATTTAAAAATAATCCCACGAAGCACTTATTGCTTATATGTTTAAGAAAAACAAATAAATTTCTAACATTTTTCTTTACTTCATTTCTATAATTTTCTTTTAAGACCAGTACCCGGTATAGAAACCATAAACTAACTACAACATTTATTTATCCCTGAAGAATTCATTAAATTCATACGCCTTTTGAATTTTATCAAGCTGAAAATACTGAATTAAGTTCATAACTCTAAAGAAAAAGATAAGAAAAAAAACTCGAAAAAAATGAAATAAAAGAGCGAAAAAGAAATGTATAAATGAAATAAGAAATATAAAAAAAATAAATGTATGAGCATAAAACTAAATTCCTTAGAGTATGTAAAAGATTTCCAATTGAAAGACATAAAATAAAAAGAACGAATCGCAATTTTAATTGGTTACTCTGATATAAAGGATTTCTAAGTGAAAATGGAGAAATAAAAAATAGAGAAAAACATGAAAATCAAATTGTGGAAAGAAGACCTCTACAGGATTGTAATAATTGCTAAAAGAGAACATTTTCTATGAGAAGATGTGTATGTAGGTTTGTAAGGTTCTATATAAATTTGGTGATGGCTACTGGCATAAAGTAGAACAAAGTTAAATTTTTTTTTGTTTAAAAATGTTTTTCAAATTTTTTGGGGAATTTTAAACAAATATGTAATAAAATTTAACAATTTTACAAAATCTTTTTATATAATTGTTATTAGCGGCTAAAAATTTAGTTTAAATCTAAACATTTTTGAAATATTTTTTTAAGTTTAACATTTTGTTTCTTGCAACACAGTGTGAGTTCATGTTAAACGCTGTTGGAGAAATAGAAAAAAGGTCAAATAAAATTAACACAATGCACAATCATATAAAACAGACAAAAATATTAGCTATCGCAACAGCAAAATGGCAGACATAACCGAATCATTTATATCCTACAAGAAAAACTCAATATTTAACAATTTTCCCAACATTTAGAAAAAATCAAATAAAAAAATATAAAAACATGTTTTCTTAAACATAACTAATACTCCTTTAAAGACATTTGTTTCAACAACTTTATTCTATTACCAATATTACATGACAAATCCATTACTAATTCTCTCATATAAATAAAATAAATATAGCTCTAATAAAATACTTGCATAATTTTTCTATTTGTATCCATTTTTTATACAAAAATGTTTATGGTGTCAGTTGGATAGTTTGTAATCAACGAATGTTCAGTCGTGCTGTGCATAGACATTTCAAAACATTTGTATTTTGCATAAAAACAATAGAAATAATACATGTTGCAACAGAAAAAAAAAAAAAACAAATCATGTACAACATACATGTACGTTCAATCCTTTGTAAAACAAAATCTAAAATTCTATATAACATTAGCAATATTTTATAATGCAATTTGTTGCTTCATTATATGAACAATATTTTTATTTAAAATCTAGCTGCTGTAGCATTGAAAACTTTTATTAATATAATCTTTTTTAGGTTAACTTAATTAGTTTAATAAAATCTTTATGCTTGTTATAGTTGTGTTCTGATTCAGTTGAAGATAAGTTCTAGTTTTGTTCTCTTTCTGTTCTAGTTCTGTTAAAGTGCGGTCCTGGTTCTGTTCTAGTTTTGTTCTAGTCCTGTTCTGGTTACAAGTCCGTTCTAGTTCTGTTCCTCGTGTGATCTTTTGTACCTGTTGTGTTCTAATGCTGTTCTAGTTCTACTCTTGTATAGTTCTGTTTCAGTTCTGTTCTAGTTGTGAACTAGTTCTTTTTAGTTCCGTTCTAGTTCTGTTTTAGTTCCGTTCTTGTTCTGTTCTTGTTCTGTTCTTGTTCTGTTCTTGTTCTGTTCTTGTTCTGTTCTTGTTCTGTTCTTGTTCTGTTCTTGTTCTGTTCTTGTTCTGTTCTTGTT
>NW_025810586.1:0-1888 GCF_022045245.1 Lucilia cuprina
ATTGGCCATTTTCTAAAAATATATTATGCAATAAATTATACACCAAAACAAATGGCAACTATAATGCAATAAAAAGATATATAAACGACTGCAATAACATGAAAACTAAAATAGATATTTGCAACCATATCGGAGTCTTAAATTACCGCATTTCTAAACCTGTACCAATAATATACCGATCTATCCTATTTTTGTAAAACTCATTATGCCACAAATTATACACCAAAACAAAGTGCAACTGTAATGCTTTAAAATGATGCATAAACGATTGTCCTGGCGTAAAAACTGTCAATGTTATTTGCAACCATATGGGAACCTCAAATCACAGCGTTTTTAAACATAGAATAACAATTCTACCGATCCTTCAAATTGACCATTTTTTATACGAACACATTATGCCACAAATGATATACCAAATTAAAGTGCAATCATAATGATTTAAAATGATGCATAAATGACTGTCATAGCATGAAAACTGTCAAAGTTATTCACAACCATATCGGAACCTCAAAATACCGCCTTTTTAAACCTGGGAAAATAATTCTACCGATCTATCCATTTGGCCATTTTCTAAAAATACATTATGCAGTAAATTATATACCAAAACAAATGGCAATTTTAATGCTTTAAAATGGTTCCTACCACCAAAACTGCCAAAGTTAATTGCAACCATATCTTAACCTCAGATTACAGCATTTATTAAACATAGAACAATAATTCTACCGATCTATCAAATTGACCAATTTGTAAAGACACACATTATGCTACAAATGATATACCATATTAAAGTGCAATCATAATGCTTTAAAATGATGCCTAAATGACTGTCATAGCGTGAAAACTGTCAATGTTATTTGCAGCCATATCGGAACCTTAAAATACCGTGTTTTTAAAGCTGTAAAAATAATTCTACAGATCTATCCACATAGCCATTTTCTAAAAATATATTATGCAACAAATTATATACCAAAACAAATGGCAACTATAATGCAATAAAAAGATATATAAACGACTGCTATAACATGAAAACTATAAAAGATATTTGCAACCATATCGGAGCCTTAAATTACCATATTTCCAAACCTGTACCAATAAATATACCGATCTATCCAATTTTTGTAAAAATTTATTATGCCACAAATTATACACCAAAACAAAGTGCAACTGTAGTGCTTTAATATGATGCATAAACGATTGTCCTGGTATGTAAACTGTCAAAGTTATTCACAACCATATTGGAACCTCAAATTACCGCCTTTTTAAACCTGGGAAAATAATTCTACCGATCTATCAAATTGACCAATTTCTAAAAATACACATTACGCTACAAATGATATACCATATTAAAGTGCAATTATAATGCTTTAAAATGATTCATAAATGACTGTCATAGCGTGAAAACTGTCAATGTTATTTGCAGCCATATCGGAACCTCAAATTACCGCGTTTTTAAAGCTGTGAAAATAAATCTACCGATCTATCCAATTGGCCATTTTCTAAAAATATAAGTATTATGCAATAAATTATATACCAAAACAAATGGCAACTATAATGCAATAAAAAGACATAAATAAACGACTGCAATAACATGAAAACTATAAAAGATATTTGCAACCATATCGGAGCCTAAAATTACCGCATTTCTAAACATGTGCCAATAAATATACCGATTTACCCTATTTTAAAAAAAAAAAACTCATTATGCCACTAATTATACACCAAAACAAAGTGCAACTGTAATGCTTTAAAATGATGCATAAACGATTGTCCTGGCATGAAAACAGCGTTTTTAAACATAGAACAACAATTCTACCGATCCTTCAAATTGACTGTTCATTTAGGGGTTAGAGGGAGATGGGTAGATGGGTACTTACAAGAGAATTAGAGG
>NW_025810587.1:0-1553 GCF_022045245.1 Lucilia cuprina
CTATCTATCTATCTATCTATCTATCTATCTATCTATCTATCTATCTATCTATCTATCTATCTATCTATCTATCTATCTATCTATATATCTATATCTATCAAAAAAATTGGTTAAACTGTTCTTCACATAAAAATGGTGTGATTCTTTATTAATACTTTTACTATAAATTCCATTCATTAACTTATAAAAACACCGGTAATCACTGAATAATTACAACTATTTTTAAATACCATTTAAATATTGATTATATTATATTCTACATTTATTTATGAAATGCAAATCTAATTACATTTTCAAAAATTCGAAAGGGAATTAAACTTTCAAGTATTATAATAAATTATAAAAAATGGTAATGGATTTTTAAACTTAAATATTTATAAATTATTAAAATTGTTATCAATTCCTCCATCTCAAAAAACACAAAACAAAAATAAACTCCCTCAACATATACAAAAAAAAAGAAATCAAATGAAATACCAGTATAATTGCAATTGCGACAGTGATATCCCCCTCCACTTCCACCTCTACAACACTTATTAAATTTATGTATAAATAAATTTAAAAATAGCTCATAATAACCACTACCAACAATTATCAACATAAATAGGTTCCGGACAAGAGGAAAATAAATTTAACTATTTCTACTCTTACATTTGTTATGAATGTGTATTTTTAAAAACCATTAAATAATTACAAACTAACTAAAAATTTAATTTAAAGACACAATTTTAAAAACTGTATTAAATGTAGTTAAACCATAAAAAAAACAAATGTTGTAATTCCCAAAGGCTAATAATACATACATACTGATACCACTTGTCTACTTCAACAACGACAACAATAATAATAATTTCTTCAGCATAAACATATTCATTTTAAAATGGTCTGAATGACTAAGTTTTTGTTGTGGTTATTTTTAAATGTCTAATGTAAAATATTTTTAATCAACTTTAAAAGGGGCCAAAATATATATTAGAGAAAATATTTAAAATAATTATGACGTCGAAGGGAAATTACGTTGACATAATAATACATGTACCCACATGCATTTGATACATATGCATTAAAAAGTATATTAAAACCTTTAATACTCGATAAATATTTAATATTTTGTTGTATTTACAATATTATGAAATTTAGCTGAATATCGAGGAATTTTTTAATCTATTAACATAAAACAAAACTCATTCATTACCACAATAAATTTAATTTTGAAGAATCGACAAAGAAAGCCAATTATAAGAGATTAATAATCATATCTCTGCAAAAGTCCTATATAGAACCAAGTCCGTCCTGCTGTGTCCTGATATCAAATTTAATCATTTCTAACAACAAACCCCAGTAAGATACTATACTATAGAATAGATTATAGACTGGCCTATAGACTACACTATGGACTAGACTATAAACTGGACTATAGACTAGACTATAGACTAATTTGTAGTCTAGACTATAGACTAGACTTTAGACTAGACTATAGACTAGACTTTAGACTAGACTATAGACTAGACTTTAGACTAGACTATAGACTAGACTATAGACTAGACTATAGA
>NW_025810588.1:0-2202 GCF_022045245.1 Lucilia cuprina
AGATAGATAGATAGATAGATAGATAGATAGATAGATAGATAGATAGATAGATAGATAGATAGATAGATAGATAGATAGATAGATAGATAGATAGATAAGTAAATAGATGCCGATGGTATGAATGTTTTCAACACGTCTATTCTTCTTCCCTTTTCAAGTTCCTTGTTTACTTTTAGTCCTTCAAAACACAGTATTTAGGAGTGAAACACATTGTCGTATCGTTGAAGCGTTGTAAGTCATAAAAAATTTTCAAATACAATTTTTGTAAACAAAAACAAATCAATAACAAAAAAATTATAACATACTACGATACAACCGTACAACGCCGATTGTAAACAATTGTTATTACTTTTTTTATTCACATTCCTACAAATAATTTATTTCAAACTTACACAATCAATCCTTAAATTTAAGACGCAAGTGAAACTATAGAAAACTTTTTATTTTTAATTTTATAAAAGCTAATAAATCATTGCAAACAGACTTTTAGGTTTGAATAATAAAATATAATGCAAAATTATGATTTATTATAAACAATTAAAAAAAAGAGTAGCATACAACAACAAACGTATAAAAAAGGAAGAAATTATTAAATAAAAAAAGTAATTAACACACTGATTAATAAGCAAAAGGTGTAAAAGTGAGTACACGTGTGCTTAAAACAGGGGTTGGACACTTAAATGGGAACACTCAAAAATATTTTAAATAATGGTGTTAATTAATTAAAAAACTAAAAGTTATAATTTGTTTTTATATTAAAAATTATCTAGCTATTTATGAAAAGTTCAATTGTTTTTATTTATTCAAAATAAACTAAATTGGGCATCCCCTGTTTTTGCCGATATCCTTTAACTCATTGTATAACATATGAAGGTTGTTTTATATGGGAATTTATAAAAACACAACAAAACTAACGAATAATCTACACACGTTCTATAAAAACAATGAATTTTCTTCTAAAATCCATAAAATGCTCGTAAAAAATCAGATGTTTTAGATTTTTTTTAATAAATATAAGAACTTAACAACAGGTGGGCTGTAAAATGTTAATTAAAAAAATAAAATAAAAAATTAACAACTGTAAGTGAACAAAAAACTGTTTATATAACAATAAATAAAATTTATAATATCCTGTTAATTTCAGTATGAGTGTGTATGTGTGAGTGAGTGAATGTAGATAATGAATAGATAAAACCGTCAGGAGTAAAATTAACATTTTTCTTTTTAAATAATGAATAAAGAAAACAAAAACAAAACAAATAAATTCCTGTAGAAAACGTTGATAATGAAAGGGTTGACTTTAGCATAAAGGCTGCATGTCGTGAGGGGGAAGAGTAGGTGGGTCTACTAAGAAAATGTTAAATTGTTTTATAATATAGAATAATTTAAAGTCTTTTTTGAGCTGTGTGCACATGTATAGACATATTTTATGAAAAGTGTGTAAAACCCTACAGTTTTTTCAACGACTATTTTGGATTTAGTGTTATCAGTTCGAAAACTTTACTTGATTTTGAAAAAAATATATATATTTTTTGCTAAAAAATCTTGTAATTAATTATATAAAAATGATACTCATATCAAACATGCCTTTGTTGCTTTAAGATACAACAGAAACGCAACATTTGTTCGATACAACAGGACATGATACTCTACAATTAAGAAATGTGCTGATATTATACATAATATTTTTTATAATTTATTTATTACTTTATGTATTATCTTGTCACATCGCATAAAATCTATTCACTTCATTTCACACATGAGAAGAAAAGAGCACAATTACCGCAAAAGAAGAAAAAAATCGTACCAAGAAATGAGTTCAAGCTAAGATTTCTACCGGCAAAGAAGTGAATGTGTGTGTTTTTTTGAAAGGATTTCTTGCTTTTAAAAGATTTGCATGTGTGTGAGTTATGGCGGTAGTTTTCTTGATGAATATGAATCTTAGTGTGTAAAATTTGTGTAAAGTATAGTATTGCCAACTGTTACTAAAGTTGTTACTGCTGAAGATGTTGTAGTAATGTATATTGAGTCATACACATGTTAAGTGTAAAAAGTAAACTCCATATTCATAAATGCTTAATAAAGTTATTGATGGCTATCTAGCTATCTAGCTATCTAGCTATCTATCTATCTATCTATCTATCTATCTATCTATCTATCTATCTATCTATCTATCTATCTATCTATCTATCTATCTATCTA
>NW_025810589.1:0-1824 GCF_022045245.1 Lucilia cuprina
ATAAACATAACATTCTTACTTGTTGTTTTTTTATAATTTAATATTTCACATGTTAGTGATGTGTGTGTTGGCGGCAGCCAAATTTATTTAACAAAAAATACACATTAACACTTTTTTCTTTGTTATTTGCACTTGTTAATCACTTAATAAATACTTTAAATTACTTAAATTTTTGATAAATTAGTATTATTTAATTTAATTTTAAAAGGATTCTTTATAAATTATGTATAACAAATTTGCAACCGCTTAGTTTAATGATTAAAAGAGAACTAATCAAAAGAAGAATATGCTTAGGAAAGGGAATAGTTAAAACGTCAAAAAGGTTTAATTGTATTTCATTTTTTAAAATCCTTAAGATATGCTAAGGATTTTGCGTGTTTAGCTTTTTAACATACATTCATAAACATTACTGAACGTTTAATCGCAAAGCGCCAGGTTATTACAGTTGGAGTAGGGTACTATAAATCGACTTTCAAATAATCGAAGAATCGACTTTTTTTTCGAAAAAAGTCGAAAAGTCAAAGTCGATTACTTTGTTCCAAAAAAGTCGATACCGTCTGTGAAAAAGGTCGAAAAGTCGACTTTGTAAATAAAAGTCGGTAAGTTGAAAAAAGTCGAAAAAAGTCGTAAAAAGTTGATAAGTTGAAAAAAGTCAAAAATGTCGAAAATAGCAAAAAAAAGTCTAAAACTCGAAAGAAATACAAAAAGTCAACAATAGTCGAAAATTTTATAAATGTGGAATGAAGTCAAAAATAGTCGGAAAAACTCGAAAGAACTAAAAAAACGTTGGAAAAAGTAGGGTTTTATAAATCGACTTTCGAATAATCGAACAATCGACTTTTTGTCGAAAAAAGTCGAAGTCGACTATTTTGTTCCAAAAAAGTCGATAACTCGAATATCGTCTGTGAAAAAAGTCGACTTTGTGAATAAAAGTCGAAAAAAGCCGAAAAGTCTGAAAGTCAAAAAGTCGATAAGTCGAAGAAAGTCGAAAAAAGCCGAAAAGTCGTAAAAAGTTGAAAAGTCGGAAAAAGTCGAAAAGCCGGAAAAATTCGAAAAGTCGGAAAAATTCGAAAAATCGAAAATTGTAGAAACAAGTCAAAAATTTAAAAAAAGTGGAAAAAAAGCCAAAAACTCTAAAATAGTCGAAAAAACTCGAAAAAAGTCAAAAAATAGTCGGAAAAAAGTAGAAAGAAGTCGACAATAGTCAAAAAGTCAAAAAAATCGAAAAGTCGAAAAAAGTCGGAAAAAGTCGACTATTTATAAAATACTTATAGTCGAAAAGTCTAAAAGTCGACTTTTATTTAAATGGAAAAAGTCGAAAAGTTGAAAAATCTACTTTTCATAAAATGCAAAAAGCCGAAAAGTCGAAAAGTCGACTTTTAACTAAATGAAAAAAGTCGAAAAGTCGACTTTCCGTTTCAACTGTAGAACCCTAGGAAAAAGTCGAAAAATGTCAAAGTCGGGAAAGGTCGACTATTTATAATATACTTAAAGTCGAAAAGTCTAAAAGTCAACTTTTAATTACATGAAAAAGTAGAAAAAATGAGTTTTCATAATATACAAAAAGTAGTAAGGTCGAAAACTCTTTTAACTAAATGCAAAAAGTCGAAAACTATTGAACCCTAAGTTGGAGTCAAAAGTACACATATTTTTTTATAAAAAAACTAGATTAGCCTATCTTAAGGCTGAATTAAAGTTAAAACTGTTTTAATAATTTATTTTATATATATTTTAAAGAATTTTGATTTGGCTAAATAGAACTGTTAATTAGATGTTAAATCCTGCCTTATCATATACAATACAACATTATATAACTACTAGAGT
>NW_025810590.1:0-2196 GCF_022045245.1 Lucilia cuprina
GAACTAGAACAGAACTAGAACAGAACTAGAACAGAACTAGAACAGAACTAGAACAGACCTAGAACAGAACTAGAACAGAACTAGAACAGAACTAGAACAAAACTAGAAGCCAAAAACTTTCTAATCTAGAAGAAAGTGTTCGGCTTGCCTAAAAGTATGCTTTAATATCCTCATTTAAATTTCTATAACTTTAATGTAAACATTTAATATCCTTTAAGTTACAAAATAAACCTTTCGTTTACATTTGCAAATCTAAATTGTTATATTTAAATATCCTTGAAAAATAAACTTTATGTTATTTCGATATTCAACCCTTTTACAAGCAAACAAGACTAATTTAGTTTGCTTTAACAACTGTTATCGCTTTAAAAAAAGAAGAAATCCTATCCTTTTTATAACAAAAAAAAGATTTTAACAATTTGTTGCAAATTCAATATTTATTTAAATAAATATAAATTTTTAAAGCAATACAATATTTTGCTTTTATCCTTTTTTTTTGATTTGAAAAAAAGGGTTTTTCCAGAGAAAAATAAAAGAAAGGCCTTTCTTTCTTTATGTTTATATGCAAATATTGTTACAGTTTTTCCGATTTTTTTTGTGTTATTATTTTATTTTTATGCGTTTCTTTTATGTTAAAGTATAATGTTGGAAAACATTAAGAAAGTCGGCAAAATTGTTAAGAAGAAAATCTGTTTTGTTAAACATGTTTAAGCAAATTAGTTTTGCTGTTTTTTGTTTATGTTTTTCTTGTTAGGGTTTTGTCCTTCAAGATTTTAAAAAATGCGAAGTTGTTTAAAAAAGAAAAATAGAAAATTGGATATTGTTTAAAATAAAATTATTGTAAATTGTTATTGATTTGTACATGAATATTTGTTTTTCAAAAAAAAAACAACATACTTTTTTGTAGCACAATTTAGTAACTAATGTGCTGTAAAGTTGTATTTAGAAGGTTAAATTTTGAGGCCAAAAAAAAGAAGCAATTTAAATAGACTTGTAGTATCTTGGGCTTCGTATTTGTTTTCAAGCAGAACTTTTTAAAATATTTTTAAAATAATATTTTTTGAAAACAATTTAAATGCAAAAAACATCTGTACGTATGATTAATATTAATTGCACTCTTCACACATGATTCGAATTAATTTGAAATAAATTGCATATATTTTTTCAAAATGTTTCTCAATTTAAATTACTTAATTTCCTGCTATTTCAATTTTATATTTCAATCAAACTTTTAATTAAAGCAAAGGCAAAACAATGGCTTAAAATGGCTTAATTGCGGTTGTTAATTTTTTTCTTCAAAATATATAAAAAAAAATATCTCAAACAGGAAAAAAATTCAATAAACGTGGCATTTACCCTCACATTACTATAAACAAAAGAGCTAAGTAACGAAAAAACAACAACCACAACAACAACAAAAAGCCCAAAGAAATTACCGAAGCAACAAAACACAACACAAAACATAACAATATGGTATAATAACCAACCATAACATTTAGGGCCAACAAACAACAACAACGACAACAGCCAGCAATAATAAAGATAACAACTGGGAGAAAAAAAATACAATAATAACAACTACAAAATATGAGACAAAACAAAACACCACAAAACAAAAGCTCATTACTAGTTGTATTGTTTAAAAGGGAAAAGGTTATAAAGGCAAAAACCAAAAAAAAAATACTGCAACAAACTTAATAATGAGAAAAATTAAAACCAACAAATTAAAGCTCAAAAGCATTTACTGAAGGAAACAAGATGAAAACAAAAATTGCACTTACACAAAAAAAAATCTACATACACACTTACCTAAAATAATAAACGCCCACAACCGGTTTAAAGACAAAATAAAAAAAATTATGGCAAACATTAATTATAAGTAGAAAAAAAGCTTAGCACTCACACTCATAAAATTTTTTGCTAAGGTGTGTTTGTTTGCTCGTTTGCTGGTTTGTTTATTATTCTCTCTTTTCGTTTTTTTAATTTTATGAAATTTTCTTTATTCTGTGCAGGAAATTAAAGCGATTAGTTATACTTGAAGAGAAATTTATTGTTTTTATTCAATATGTAAGACAACAGACAGCAAAATCAGTTCTGGTTCAGTTCTGGTTCAGTTCTAGTTCAGTTCTAGTTCAGTTCTAGTTCAGTTCTAGTTCAGTTCTAGTTCAGTTCTAGTTCAGTTCTAGTTCAGTTCTA
>NW_025810591.1:0-1365 GCF_022045245.1 Lucilia cuprina
TCTAGTTCAGTTCTAGTTCAGTTCTAGTTCAGTTCTAGTTCAGTTCTAGTTCAGTTCTAGTTCAGTTCTAGTTCAGTTCTAGTTCAGTTTTAGTTCAGTTCTAGTTTACTTCTAGTTCAGTCTCGATTCTGTTCCAGTTCCATATTTCCATAATATTTTATCAAAGACTCTAAAACTTAACGCATTTAGTAGAAAAACATGACTTTAACATTTAGTTTTAATTATTAATTAATTTGCCCTATTCTCTAACATAAAAGGAAGAACAGGAACAATTTAAATAATTTTTACAGTTTTAAGAAAAAGGACAAGTTTTCATACTTTTCACTTGTTATTTTGTAATAGATGTCAGTTATAATTTTAGCTTAAATATAATTGTTTCTGTTTAAACAAATTTGAAAACATTTTATAAGATGCAATGCAATTACTCTTTAAGTCATGATTAAATATTTAACAATTTGTTCATACCAATTAATATTTACTTCCTGGTAAATTTAAATTCTAACCAAAGAATCAACAATTCCCTGTGGGAATGTGTGAATTGTTTAACCGTGTTAAAGCCACATTTACATTTAGACCCCCACGTGAATTACATAAGTCATCCAAATGCATCTGTATAAGCTTGAATCTTAAAGTATGAATTCTGCATTTATAGTAAGAGTTCAGTTATTCTACCACTACTGCAAGAAAATTCTTCGTTACTACAGCCATTCTGTGGTATCTTCCTTACAAATTATTATATTTCCTATACAACGACAATAACAACTTAAACAAATACGTTTTGTACTAAGGAATCTCGCTCTCAACATTTTTGCAACAATTCCGAGTAACCAAAGTGCAAAACCACAAGTAGACCAACACATAAGTATATATGTATTTGTAGATATTACAATATGTATGTAGGTGCATATGCATACATCATAATATGCATGTGTATGCATATTGAAATACTATGTAAACTATCATTTCTGCGTACCAAATGTCATGTAATTGTTTATAAAGCTCTATGATGTTCAAGTAATACAGTCGACTACAAAGCAAAACTACAGTGAAATGCAAAAGTATTGAGTTGAAGAACAAGACATTTCTCAATAAACATATGGCAAAATTATGCTAGATTATGACTAAACTATAACTAGACTATGACCAGACTATGACAAAATTATGACTAGACTATATTTAGACTATGACTAGACTTTGACTAGATTTTGACTAGACTTTGACTAGACTATGATTAGACTATGACTAGACTATGACTATACTATGACTAGACTATGACTAGACTATGACTAGACTATGGCTAGACTATGACTAGACTATGACTAGACTATGACTAGACTATGACTAGACTATGACTAGACTATGACT
>NW_025810592.1:0-1223 GCF_022045245.1 Lucilia cuprina
AATGGCTAATTGGATAGATCGGTAGAATTATTTTTACAGCTTTAAAAACGCGGTATTTTAAGGTTCCGATATGGCTGCAAATAACATTGACAGTTTTCACGCTATGACGGTCATTTATGAATCATTTTAAAGCATTATGACTGCACTTTAATATGATATATCATTTGTAGCATAATGTGTGTTTTTACAAATTGGCCAATTTGATAGATCGGTAGAATTATTGTTCTATGTTTAATAAACGCAGTAATCTGAGGTTCCGATATGGTTGCAATTAACATTGACAGTTTTCGTGCTAGGACAGTCGTTTATGCACCATTTTACAGCATTAAAATTGCCATTTGTTTTGGTATATAATTTATTGCATAATGTATTTTTAGAAAATGGCCAGTTGGATAGATCGGTAGAATTATTTTCCCAGGCTTAAAAAGGCAGTAATATGAGGTTCCGATATGGTTGCAATTAACTTTGGTAGTTTTCGTGCTAGGACAGTCGATTATGCACCATTTTAAAGCATTAAAATTGCACTTTGTTTTGGTGTATAATTTATTGCATAATGTATTTTTAGAAAATGTCCAATAAGATAGATCGGCAGAATTATTTTCTCAGGTTTAAAAAGGCGGTAATTTGAAGTTCCGATATGGTTGTGAATCACTTTGACAGTTTTCATGCTATGACAGTCATTTATGCATCATTTTAAAGCATTATGTTTGCACTTTAATTTGGTATATCATTTGAGCATAATGTGTTCGTCTAAAAAATTGTCAATTTGAAGGATCGGTAGAATTGTTGTTCTATGTTAAAAACGCTGTGATTTTTAGAAAATGGCTATTTGGATAGATCGGTAGAATTATTTTCCCAGGTTAAAAAAGGCGGTATTTTGAGGCTCCGATATGGTTGCAAATATCATTTATAGTTTTCATGTTATTGCAGTCGTTTATATATCTTTTTATTGCATTATAGTTGCCATTTGTTTTGGTATATAATTTGTTGCATAATATTTTTTTAGAAAATGGTTTATTGGATAGATCGGTAGAATTATTTTCCCAGGTTAAAAAGGCGGTAATATTAGGTTCCGATATGGTTGTGAATAACTTTGACAGTTTTCATGCTATGATAGTCATTTATGCATCATTTTAAAGCATTATGATTGCACTTTAATTTGGTATATCATTTGAGCATAATGTGTTCGTTTAAAAAATGGTCAATTTGAAGGATCGGTAGAA
>NW_025810593.1:0-1143 GCF_022045245.1 Lucilia cuprina
CCATGTTACTATCCTCATTTGTATATGTATGTTTATAAAATTATCACTAAAATTATTTAGTAGAAAATTATAATTAAATTAAAACAAATATTATAAAAAAAAAACTGAGTTTTCTTTAAGAAATAATACAAAATAAGGGAAACTGGCAATACACTTACTTAAGACTTCTCAGTGATGGTTTTGAATTAAACTAAAATATACAAAAGCTTTAATGATAGTAAATGTCTATAATAAAGTTACGGAATATTTATAAATGTAGAAAAGCTTTTAAACTCTGAAATGTTTAAAGCTTTAGTGATGGTTTGTGCCAGAGGTGGATGCAAAAAATATGTATATTTATAAGTGTAGAAAAGCTTTTAAACTTTTTAAACTTTAGTGATAGTTTGTGCCAGAGGTGGAGGCAAAAAATACGTATATGTATAAGTGTAGAAAAGCTTTTAAACTTTGAAAAAATTAAAGGTTGAAATGGTTTGCGTAAGAGGTGGAGGTAGAAAATACTTATCTGGTGGTAATTTTACAATGGCGTCATCTATATTTTATTCAAGAAAACTTTGTGTGTGATGGTTGATGTCTTTACTTAGAAGACTTTTAAGAAGCTTTTTACTTTTCTCTCCCAATTTAAGTCTTAATCTAAGATATAGTCTACAATACAGACTAGACTATCGACTTCTCTATAAACCAAACTAGAAAAAAGACCAGACTATGGAGATGCACCCTTGCGGGTTAATATATATAGACTAGACTATAGATTAGACTACAGGCTAGACTGTAGACAAGATTTTATACTAGACTATAAGATAAACTATAGACAAGACTATAAACTTTACTATAAACCTAACTAGACAATAGACAAGTTTATTGACTTCATTTAAGAGTTACACACTCCTACATAACATCAGGGACCGCGGGGTCGTTACGCCCGTTATCCTCTCTAGAGGATACCCTTGCGGGTACACATAGAATAACTATAGATACGTCTACGGAGTAGACTATATACTAGACTATAGAATAGACTATAGAGTAGACTATAGACTAGTCTATAGACTAGACTATAGACTAGACTAGATTATAGACTAGACTAGATTATAGACTAAACTATATTATAGACTAGACTATAGACTAGACTATAGACTAGACTATAGA
>NW_025810594.1:0-1237 GCF_022045245.1 Lucilia cuprina
TAGCACGAAAACTGCCAAAGTTAATTGCAACCATATCGGAACCTCAGATAACTGCGTTTATTAAACATAGAACAATAATTCTACCGATCTATCAAATTGACCAATTTGATATACCATATTAAAGTGCAATCATAATGCTTTAAAATTATGCCTTAATGACTGTCATAGCGTAAAAACTGTCAATGTTATTTGTAGCCATATCGGAACATCAAAATACCGCGTTTTTAAAGCTGTGAAAATAATTCTACCGATCTATCCAATTAGCCATTTTCTAAAAATATATTATGCAACAAATTATATACCAAAACAAATGGCAACTATAATGCAATAAAAAGATATATAAACCACTGCTATAAAAGATATTTGCAACCATATCGGAACCTTAAATTACCGCATTTCCAAACCTGTACCAATAAATATACCGATCTATCCAATTTTTGTAAAAATTCATTATGCCACATAGCATGAAAACTGTCAAAGTTATTCACAACCATATCGGAACTTCAAATTGCCGCCTTTTTAAACCTGGGAAAATAATTCTACCGATCTATCCAACTGCCCATTTTCTAAAAATACATTATGCAATAAATTATATACCAAAACAAATGGCAATTTTAATGCTTTAAAATGGTGCATAAAAAACTGTCCCAGCACGAAAACTGCCAAAGTTAATTGCAACCATATCGGAACCTCAGATTACTGCGTTTATTAAACATAGAACAATAATTCTACCGATCTATCAAATTGACCAATTTGTAAAAACACACATTATGCCACAAATGATATACCATATTAAAGTGCAATCATAATGCTTTAAAATGATGCCTTAATGACTGTGATAGCATGAAAACTGTCAAAGTTATTCACAACCATATCGGAACTTCAAATTACCGCCTTTTTAAACCTGGGAAAATAATTCTACCGATCTATCCAACTGGCCTTTTTCTAAAAATACATTATGCAATAAATTATATAACAAAACAAAGTGCAACTGTAATGCTTTAAAAAGATGCATAAACGATTGCCCTGGCATGAAAACTGTCAAAGTTATTTGCAACTATATCGGAACCTCAGATTACTGCTTTTATTACACATAGAACAATAATTATACCGATCTATCAAATTGAATAATTTCTAAAAATACACATTATGCTACAAATGATATACCATATTAAAATGCAATCATAATGCTTTAAAATGATGCCTTAATGACTGTCATAGCGTGAAAACTGTCAAT
>NW_025810595.1:0-4822 GCF_022045245.1 Lucilia cuprina
ATGAACATGTTTTCTATAGAAAAGTTGTTCATACTATGAACATGTTTTCTATAGAAAAGTTGTTCATACTATGAACATGTTTTCTATAGAAAAGTTGTTCATACTATGAACATGTTTTCTATAGAATAGTTGTTCTCATAATGAACAAGTTTTCTATAGCAAAGTTGTTCTGTTTTCTATAGCAAATTTGTTCTCATAATAAACACGTTTTTAGGTTGTGTTCACATTTCTATAGAAAATGTTTCTGAAGAATTTTCTGTAGAAGATTTAGAAGAAATTATTTATTAGAGTTTATCATTATAGAAAAATATGGAAAATAATTTTTTTTTATTTTGTTTATCTTCCAAATATTTTGAAAAAAATTATTTAATTCTAAAACCTATTTGTTCTGTTAAATATCACAACAATACCTTCATTCTTAAATTATACAATATCAAAATATATTTATTTAAATTAATTTAAAATGTGTTTATATTTAGGTGTCTACGTCAAATTTGTATCTTTTTTTTAATTTTTGTTATTGAAAATTATTTTTACAATTTTCCATTTCAATTTGCAGCCCAAATAAAACTTGTATAAATATGCGAAATAATTGGGAAAATGGGAAAATAATAAAGCATTAGAATTGCAATGATTTTTAAATTAAAAATACCACATTTACAATAAATAAAACATTCAAAAGTAATTTTAAGCTAAAAACTGTCTAAGATTTTTTTGTTAGTTTTGTTTTTTGTTTATATTTTGCAAAGCTACAGTGAGTGACAAAAATTTTAGAGTAATTTAAAATTGTTTACTACTGCTTATTACATATCTTTCTAAATTTTGTCATGTTTTATAACGAAGTTGTAGAAAATTTCATTTTTAAAACTTCCAGAAAGAAATTAGAAATTTTCAAAGAAATACAAATACTTTTTGTTTTATTTGTTTATTTTAAATTCATATTTATTTTTGCACCTCAGAGAAAAAATGGCAATAGAAACAATAAGAATACAAAAAAAAACATTTATTTTTGTTGTTCTAATAATTATTGTTTTTATTAGGAAAAATATACACGTTTTGCAAAAATGAAATGAAAACATGTTGCACGTATTTGTGCACCTTTGTTTAGAAAATGAATATGATTTCATAAAATTTAATTACTTTCACCCAAACAAAACAAAATAATTGAAATTTAACTTTAATATAAATAATTGAAAGCAATTATTAAAGAATCTTAATTATTCCTCTAAAAAATGGATTTAAATTTTTTAAAAAACATTTCAAATTTAAAATATTTTCATTTTTTTATTAACCACAAAAAAACACACAAAAAATTGCAATTTATTAAATAACAACAACAAAAATTAGTTATGGGATTCTTATTCAAAAATGTTTAATACACACACCCACACATCTAAACACACACAAAGGGGAAATACTTTGCTAGTAGAGCCCTCTAGTGTTTGTAGTTTGTGACTTGTTTGAAAGAAAAAGCTTTTGTTTTAATAGCATTATGCTGAAAAAGCTTTTCAATAACAGTAAATAAATATTTGTTTTACATACATATATAACAGCACTGTTAAGTTCTGTAAATATGTTTCAAACCAACATTTATAAAAACAACAATAAATCCTTTAAACAATCCTTGAATAAATTGAACTGTCGGTCTATATACGAGACTATATTCTAGACTGGAGTATACATTGTCTTGACTATATGTAGTATGAAGTGAAATGTCTGGAATGTAGTCTAATCTATAGTCTTGATTATAGAAGAGACTACAGTCTGAACTTTAGATGAGAATATTATCTGTACTATAGTATGGACTACAGATAAGACTATAAACGAAACTATAGCCTGGACTTTAAACGAGAATATAGTCTGGACAATAGACGAGACAGTAATCTGGTTTATAGGCGAGACTATATTTTGGACTAAAAAAGACTGTATTATATTCTAGGCTATAGACTGAAATATAAACCGAACTATAGTCTAGACTATAGACTGGATTCTAGTCTAGACTTTAAACAGGATTATATACGAGGCTATAGACTAGACTATAGAAGAGTCTAGACTATAGACGAGTCTAGATTATAGACTTAGCTACAAACTGGACTATAGACGAGACTATAGCCTGGACTATAGTATAGGCCATAGACTGGACTATAGTCTAGACTAACGACGGGACTATAGTCTGGACTATGGAGAGGTTTGTAGTCTAGCCTATTGACTGAATTGAAGTCTAGCTTATAGACTGGACTATAGACGTGACTTTAGACAGACTATATACGAAACTATAGTCTGGACTATGGGCGAGCTTTGACTATAGACTGGACTGTAGTTTACACTACACTATATTCTATACTATAGACTCGACCATATTCTAGACTGTTCTATAAACTGGACTATAGACGAGATTATATTCTGGACTACAGGCGAGATTATAGTCTGGACTATAGACGGGACTTTAGTCTGCGCTATTGACTAGACTATAGTCTAGACTATAGACCAGACTATAGTCTTTACTTAAAACTATAGTCTGTGATATAGGCAATATTATAGTCTGGCCTCCGGTAGGTTAGTGGTTAGGGTTCTAGTCTGGTATACCGGAGGTAGTGGGTTCGATTCCCACCTGAGGCACTGGTTAAGGAGCGCACAACAGGCCCGATAGAGGCCTAGGTGTATTTCTTCGGATTTAATGTATATATGTACATCCTCCTTTTAAACTAACTAACTAACTAACTAACTAACTAAAGGCAAGTCTACTGGACTAAAGGCATGTCTGGACTATAGAGGAGAGTAAAATCTGGACTAAAGACGAGACTATAGTCTGGACTTGAGATGAGGCTATAGTCTGGATTATAATCATGACTACAATTTGGACTATACATACTTTAGTCTGAAATTTAAAGGATATAATCTGTGTTTCAGTCATCAAGACTGTAGTCTGAGCTATAGATGAGGTTATAGTTCAGATTATAGTCTATATAATTCAGAGTATAGTCTAATCTGGACGATAGTCTAGATAATATAATGTAATCTAGATAATAAATATATTTTAGATATAGTATAGATAATATAAAAAACTATAGTCTAAACTGGACTTTTGATAAGACTATAGTGCAATCTAAGCTATAGACTATATAGAGGAGACTTTAGTCTGAACTAAAAGCTAGACTATAGGCAGGACTACAGATGATTATAGGAGAGATTATAAACGGGACTTTAGTCTGAACATCAGACACGACTATAGTCTGAATTTTAGGTGATATTGAATAGACTATGGATGAAACTGTGGTCTCAATTATAGACGAGACTGTAAGTAGTCTCTAGGGAATATTTTTCTAAAAAAATATTTAACATTTGTTTCTATACAATAAATTTTCTTTTTACAGATAATGTTCCATAAAGTCTTCAATAATAATTAATACTTTTAAATCTTACAAAGTTTTGTTTTAAATATTTAATCCACATTTTAATTTAGTTTAATTTTAATCTCTTCAGATAAGCGTTATTAAAATATTCAATCAATAATAATAAAAATCACATAAAAGATTCAATATTATTTTATTGGATTATTGCAAAATTATAAATTCATGTTTGTTTAAATTCCATGAATAAAAATATTTAGCTTTGAAGTTTATTTGTTGCAAAAAAAAAAAAATGAAAAAAAAGAATTCCATTAACCACAAAATAATTTCAAAGGAAAAAAATTATGCTCGACCAACCACCTCTCGAATAAATAACAACAGCCTCATTAATAAAAATAAAAAAATATTCTATGAAATGCAAAAGTTTTTTCTATGAAATTTAATATTTTGTTTTAATCGTTAGTGAAAACAGAAACTGTTAAAAAAACAAAGAAAGAATGAAAGTGCATGAAATTTATCAAGTTCAAGGTTTTTTTGGTTAAATTTGTAAATAATATTTTAAGGAATTCTTGTAAGCAATAGAACATTAATACTTTATGTCTTATGAATTTTGTGTAAAACTACTAAATAAAGCTAAATTTTTAATATACAATGTCAGTGATGTCAATTTTAATATATTAATACTTTTAGAATCCATTGTCCTGGGCAAAATTAAATATTTCTTTTAAATGAATTAAATACATCTCCGGTTATTAATTCAATTTTATTGTGTTATTTTAAAACATTATTTCAATGAAAACAAGTGATGAAATGTAAGAGAAATATTCTTGGTGTCTTTTATAACTTAATTACATGTAATAATTTAATATAAACAATAACCTTCTTACCTTTATGAACAGTGATTTTGCACAGTGGGAAGAAATAATAAAATAAAAAATGGGAACAACTGTTTACTAGAAGTTAGGATACTAGAATAAAGGTCAGACTATAATCCAAATCGTAGACGAGACTATAGTGCAAACCATGAACGAGACTACAGACGATGCTATATTCCAGTTTATAGATGAGACTATAGTCCAGACTAGAGACGACCCTATAATCCAGAATATAGACGAGACTAAAGACGGAACTATAGTCCAGACTATAGACGAAACTATAGTCCAGACTATAGACGAGACTGTATTCCAGACTATAGATGAGACTATAGTCCAGACTATAAGCGAGCCTATTGACAAGACTGTAGTATAGACTACAGACAAGTCTACAGTCCAGACTACAGACAAGTCTACAGGCCAGACTATAGACGAGACTATAGACCAGACTATAGACGAGACTATAGACCAGACTATAGACGAGACTATAGACCAGACTATAGACGAGACTATAGTCCAGACTATAGACGAGACTATAGTCCAGACTATAGACGAGACTATAGTCCAGACTATAGACGAGACTATAGTCCAGACTATAGA
>NW_025810596.1:0-1013 GCF_022045245.1 Lucilia cuprina
TGTTCTAGTTCTGTTCTAGTTCTGTTCTAGTTCTGTTCTAGTTCTGTTCTAGTTCTGTTCTAGTTCTGTTCTAGTTCTGTTCTAGTTTTGTTCTAGTTCTGTTATAGTGCTGTTGCAGTTCTCTTACAGTTCTTAAAAAAATTATTATTTCAGCATCGCAGATTTATTAATATATTACACATTGTGTTAGCAACCTGCAAAACACTGTTCTTTTTGAAACCTACCACTTTAAATAATTGAGCCGTTTTATTATTCATTAAATGATTTTTCCTCTTTCCTCATTTCCACTTTATTTTAATTTGGTATTTTAATAATAATGATTATATATTTTTTTGCTAGACACTTACCTTCATACCATTGCAATTTAAACGTTTATTGTCAACGCCACCCAATGTGTCAGGATTAAAATTATGTTGGAAGGCATCCAAAACATTACCGCCATGTCCACGTTTATTACGGGCAATTATCGCCAGTATTATGGCAACCAAAAGTAAAATAATTGTTGTAAGGACAGTGATTAAAATGCCAACGAAACTTGAATCCGGTTCCTGGTCGATGGGTTTTGGTGCAATTACTGCAAGAAACAAAAACAAGATAATAAACACGTTGGCGAAACAAATAAAAATCTATGCAAGTTACAGGAAAACTGATATTGCAGAAGAAGAAAAAAAAATATGTATTACATTTTAAAAACAAAATAAAGACAATAATAAACACAAGTATTAAGGATATATTTAAAATGGAATTAAATAAAAAAGTAAGGGGAAGGATGAACGTGCATTCGTTGTGAGCAAAGCCAAAGAGATAATGTACAAATGGATATTTTTATTCCGAAAATCAGCATATTTTTTGGACTGAAAAACTAAAGAAGTGGTATTTCTATCAAAAATTTACTTTAGGGGCTCCAAGTTCTAGAACTGAACTAGAACTGAACTAGAACTGAACTAGAACTGAACTAGAACTGAACTAGAACTGAACTAGAACTGAACTAGAACTGAACTAGAACTGAACTA
>NW_025810597.1:0-1136 GCF_022045245.1 Lucilia cuprina
AACTTAAGAATTGAAATTAATAAAGATCAGAGTAAAATTACACCAAGAAGAACACAGTTCGTTTTTTTTCTACACGCTCTCAGAGTTTTAAAACTAAAACTAAAACTTACATAGGTATACATATATAGATACACATGTATGTACATAAGCTGATACTGATACTAACATACTGTTCGAAAACCAACACATGTGTTTTTATAATAAAACTCTACTTTATGTGGTAATAAAAATATATACATATATACATTCACATATGTATGTTCGTGTACAGACATACATCCATTTCCTGCAAGGGTAATAACGAAAAAGAAAATACCTAGTGTATGAGCTTTTAGCTAAACTTTCTTCATTTATACTTTCATTAATGTTTAGGTTTCATAGAAATGTATTTTTTGCTGTTGTGGCTATTGCTTGAAGAAATGTGTAAATATGTTAAAGTCAATGTCTAAAATTTAATAAACACATTTAAAGAAATATTTGTGTTAAAAAAAAGAAACTACTTAATTTCCTGCATGTACTATAAACTTAAATTAAAAATAAAAACAAAACAATTTTTTGGAATTATAAGTGCATTGAAATACTCTGGGCGTATACTATATATTCAAATTGAGATGAAAAAATATTTATTATACCCATCAATGCTTTTTGACTGTAGACTTGTATATAGTCGGTCCTAAAAAATAGTTTTAAAATTAAATAACTTAAAGTCTAAAACAAATAATTTCCAACAACTGGAACTCTATAGTCTAATCTTGAGTCCAGTCTATAGTCTATATTTTAGTCTAGTCTATAATCTGGTTTATAGTTTGGTCTATAGTCTAGCTTATAGTTTACTATGTAATCTAGTCTATACCCTATTCTGAAGTATTGTCTCTAGTTAAGTCTGTAATGTCTATATATAATCTATTTTGAATTTTAGACTATAGTCTATAGTCTAGTCTATGGTTTAGTCTACAGTCTAGTTTTTAGTCTAGTCTGTTGTCAAGTAGTGTAGTATGTAGTGTAGTATGTAGTCTAGTCTATAGTCTAGTCTTCAGTCTAGTCTATAGTCTAGTCTATAGACTAGTCTATAGTCTAGTCTATAGTCTAGTCTATAGACTAGTCTATAGTCTAGTCTATAGTCTAGTCTATAGACT
>NW_025810598.1:0-1334 GCF_022045245.1 Lucilia cuprina
TAGACTATGACTAGACTATGACTAGACTATGACTAGACTATGACTAGACTATGACTGGACTATGACTAGACTATGACTAGACTATGACTAGACTATGACTAGACTATGTCTAGACTATGACTAGACTATGTCTAGACTATGACTAGACTACCACTAGACTATGAATATCCTACATTTATCATCACACAATTTATCAGTGACCCACTGTAATCGAGTTGTCTTATAACTTGTTGTCTGTTGTGAAGATTCTTTCTTTCTTACAATTCCCTTTAAAAATGATTCAAAATAAAAAAACACGTTTATTGATTGTATGTATTCATATGGATTATATCAACTATCACATTATTTTGTACCTTGTAAAGAGTACAATTGGAATGGAAATAGTAACATTGAGACTATTTATAATTCTAAACTGTCACTCGCCCAGTATGTAAGATTGCTATTGAAAGAGTTATAACAAAATAACGTATCAGGTTTTCTGGTCATATGACAAACTTAACATACATATTTATGTGTATGCTCGAAGTTTAATATGAAATCAGTTTCAAAACTTGAATGATAAGTATTCGTATAAATGTTATAAAAATTAAGTTTCCTCCCTAATACTAAGGAAAAGGTCAGTTTGTTTCTCATTATCCACACTTAAATTAATAAGTGGTACAACCTTTTTTAAGGATTTTGCAAATAAAAAAGATGTTCATCCTTATTTACGATATCTTTTAAATACCTCTATCACCTGCCCACGTATCAATATCATGCATATCATTAAAATTTATTCCTTTTTCTTTTCGTTAATAAGCATGTGTATGTCAAAATCCCCATCATTGATTTTATAACACCACTACGATTTATTCTGTCCTTCATTTTCATACTTTAAGTCACATTAATATATTCATATGTGATTCTATAATACTATTGAATTCATTCTATCACATTATTTTTATTATTTTTGTGGAGGCTTAACACGTGAATTATTATATGCTTATTCTCGGGATATATAACTTTTACTGAAAAAAACCGCAAAAGAAAAAAGTTTTCTTTTTGATGATATGTGGAAAAAGTAAAATGGTATCCCCTTTACTTATGACAGTATTATCCAATGCATCTAAATTGGGACTGAACATTATTTAGTAGGTTAGAAGTGAAACCTAGAAATTGTATTTTTATAGTCTAGTCATATTTTTGTCATTGTCTAATCGTAGTATAGTCTATAGTCTAGCCTATATTCTAGCCTATAGTCTAGTCTATAGTCTAGTCTATAGTCTAGTCTATAGTCTAGTCTATAGTCTAGTCTATAGTCTAGTCTAGTCTATAGTCTAGTCTATAGTCTAGTC
>NW_025810599.1:0-1075 GCF_022045245.1 Lucilia cuprina
CTAGTCTATAGTCTAGTCTATAGTCTAGTCTATAGTCTAGTCTATAGTCTAGTCTATAGTCTAGTCTATAGTCTAGTCTATAGTCTAGTCTATAGTCTAGTCTATAGTCTGGTCTATAGTCTAGTCTATAGTCTAGTCTATAGTCTAGTCTATAGCCTAGTCTATAGTCTAGTCTATAGCTTAGTCTATAGGCTAGTCTATAGTTTAATCTATAGTCTAGTCTATATTCAATTCTATAGACTAGTCTGTAGTCTATAACCATAAGAAATTAGTAAAATATTGTACGTTTATGAAAATATAATTACAAAATGTAATTAAACAGAATTGTTAAATAGCTGATAGAAAAATATTCCTAAATTTTATTATTAATAATTTTCATTCAACAACGCCTAAATACAATTTTTATCTCTTTTCAAAATACTAACACAAATTTTTATTACATGACAAAAAAAATTTCCTTTATTTTGCGAAGATAAAAATCTAAAATTTTCATTATTTCCCTAAAATTTTCCACCACTTAACTTTCTTTGCTTCCACATTGAATGAATGAATCTGAACTTGTCTATAAAAATTTATGCTTTCACATTCATTCTCATGACATTTTACAATTTTATTATATTTATCTTTAATTCCAATTTTCAAATCAAATTTCATTTTTATCTCGCTATGGGTAAACGACTTGGGGGTATTAATTGTGTGTACGGGGGTATGTAATTGTGTATATTTGTTTTTGTCTGGACAAATATTTAAATGTAGCGGTAATTTTGTTTTATTTTTCCTCTTTAAATATAACAATTTTGAAAAATACAAATACTTTACACAATATGAAAAAAGTCAGTGGTGGGTGAATGAGTTTAGGTGTTATACATTGTATAATTTAGAGTCTGTGGTTCTACTTGTAATTTCAAACGTATTGATTTTTCGATTATATAAAATATGTCTTTTCCTTTTCTAGTCTATAGTCTATTCTATAGTCTAGTCTATAGTCTACTCTATAGTCTAGTCTATAGTCTACTCTATAGTCTAGTCTATAGTCTAGTCTATAGTCTAGTCTATAGTCTAGTCTATAGTCTAG
>NW_025810600.1:0-1525 GCF_022045245.1 Lucilia cuprina
CTAGTCTATAGTCTAGTCTATAGTCTAGTCTATAGTCTAGTCTATAGTCTAGTCTATAGTCTATTCTATAGTCTAGTCTATAGTATAGTCTATAGTATAGTCTATAGTATAGTCTATAGTTTAGTCTATAGTGTAGTCTATAGTGTAGTCTATAGTCTATTCTATAGTCTATTCTATAGTCTAGTCTATAGTCTAGTCCATAGTCTATTCTATAGTCTAGCATACAATCTAGTCTATAGTTAAGTCTATAGTCTAGCATATAGCCTAGTCTATAGTCTGGTCTAAAGTCTAATATATAACCAAGTCTATAAACTAGTCTATAGTCTAATCTATGGTCTAATCTATATTCTAGTCTATAGTCCAGTCTAGTTTATCGCCTACAGTATATAGTATATAAGTATTAAGTCAAGTGTCATGGCCATAGTTTAAAAAACAAACAATCCGAAAGAAATATTTCTTCTATAATTTTTACCTTTCGTCTATTATTTACTATTTCTTATCATTATATTTACCAAACTCTTTTTTATTTACTCATTAATTTTCATGTTTTTTTTAATTATCTTTCAGAAAAAAAGGATTTTTGTTTAACAAGTATTATATTGACTTTATAATTAGAAAATAAGTGATATATCTATTTTGCTATGTTGTTTTTTATTGAAAAAAAAAAAAACATAATTGTTTTTGTTGGGGTTCTTATTTGTTGACATAGGGTAAATAAATAATAACATAAAAGTGTTGATTGAATAAATATAAAAATAGTTAGAATCGGTTCAAAATAAACATTAACGTAAAGTAGTGTAATCGAAATATGAAGTTGTACTTGATTGTAAAATTAAGAGGTGAGAGGGTAGATATTGATAGAGTATGAATTAACACTTAAACTGTTTTAATCTAAAGAGGACTGAGAAATGTGTTTAAAGAACATACTTTTCTCTAGAAATGACTTTCATTATCTGAAAATGGTTTCTAAAAAGGGCAAGAAAATCTCTAAATAAATTTATCTTAAGAAACTTTTGTAAAGAAAACATTATCGATATAAGACTTCATAAACAAGAGAACTTGTTTAATAAGACATTTTTCTAAAGAAAACTTTAAAAATAAGAATCTTTTCTATAGAAAACTTCAGAAATAAGTAGACTTTTAAAGAAATTTTCTTTTATAAGAAACTTTTCTACAGAACAATCGTAAACAAGAAACGGTTTTGCAGAAAATTTTTTTAACAAGAATGTCTTCTATATAGTATACTTTTAATCAATTAACTTCTTTAACAAGAAGCTTTCTTATAGAAAATTTCTATAGAATAGTTTTTAGTTAAATTTATAGTCTAGTATAGAGACCAGTCTACAGACAAGTCTAAGGTATATTCTATAGTCATGTGTAAAGTTTAATCTAGTCTATAGTCAAGTCTATATCTAGGCTATAGTCTAGTCTATAGTCTAGTCTATAGTCTAGTCTATAGTCTAGTCTATAGTCTAGTCTAAAGTCTAGTCTATAGTCTAGTCTATTGTCTAGTCTATAGTCTAGT
>NW_025810601.1:0-1943 GCF_022045245.1 Lucilia cuprina
ATAGACTAGACTATAGACTAGACTATAGACTAGACTATAGACTAGACTATAGACTAGACTATAGACTAGACTATAGACTAGACTATAGAATATATTATAGACTAGACTTTAGACTAAACTACAGACTAGACTAGACGATAGACTAGACTATAGAATAGACTATAGACTAGACTTTAGACTAGGCTATAGACTAGAGTATAGACTAGACTATAGACTAGACAATAGACTATACTATAGACTATACTATAGACTAAACTATAGACTAGACAATAGACTATACTATAGACTATACTATAGACTAGACTACAGACTAGACTATAGACTAGACTATAGACTAGACTATAGACTAGACTTTAGACTTGACTATAGACAATAGACTAGACTGTAGACTATAGTTTAGACAGACTTTAAACTAGATATTTGAATAAACTTTGAATTAGACTAGATTTAGTTTAGACTGTAGAGTAGTCTCTATGCTGGGCTATGTTTTTGTCTTTAGATTCTACTATGCTGTGGTTGGAAGTCTATGTTTGCTTATCAAATAAATCTTTTTACAACAAATATTACATTTCATTGTTATTGACAGAAAAACGCCCTCTATTATTTACTATGCTTAAGCACCTTTTTTAAGTAAGAGCTAAAAATTATGTTTACAAAAATCACCTGGTTACTTATGTTAATGTGATGAGTAGGATATTGAACTTTTCGTTTGTGTTTTTGAAGGCAAACAAACACTCTAGAAACAGTTGATTTCTTGGCATAAACATTGCGCAATATTTTTTTCTTTATATACATATATTTCTTAATATACTTTTGATTTACTACATTTACTACTAAAATAGCAAGGAAAAACATGTAATAAGAAACCGTTTATATTTGGCTTAGGTAAATAAAATCCTTTACTATTTTTTGAACAGTTTTATTTATAGTACAAATTGCATTAGATTTTCTTAAGAGCTTTTCCAAATATATACATTCCAATTCCTTATATGAGTTTTAAAATTTTCCTTTAATCCAGCGCATGTGCTGGAATAGTGTGTTTGTTATTAAAGAATTTTCCTTTTGCTTTCATTCATAAGGTTTAAGGACTAAAAACACTCTTTGGTAAAAACTCTTAACCAGTTTTTTTTTCGTTAGAATTTTATGTAGAAATAATTTTTCCTTATTGTTGTTTGTTGAATATTAAAGGATTTATTTATGTATGTTAGTTTTTGCTCTTTTTATGTCTTAAACTCTTGCTAAAAAAGTAAGATTCCTTAAGTCTGTTTGTAGTACATTTTTTCGGTTGTTGTTTGCTACAAACGGCACACCCAAATATTTATGTCTATGACAAGGATTTATACTAAAATATTTGTTTTAATGGCCTCCTCATAAATATTTATGAGATTTTATTTATCTTGAGAAATAAAAATAAAACTAGAAAAATCTTATTATTAGAGAATGACAAGAAAATTATGATAACACTTAAAAGGAAAAAAAAAAACAGTGGAGTAGAAGAAATAGTCCTTCGACAAACAGAATTAACATAATCACTTAAAACTGAACAAAATGTTTTAGTTCAAGTATGATGGTTATTCGTACTCACGATAACATAGCAAGAATTTACATTTCATGTTCCTTTTAGCTTATGGAAAAATTATCCTTTAGGCATTTTCTTAATAATTGTGCTTGTTATTTTAATTGTTACCCGCAGGTTTTATCTATTATACATTAATGTAATCGATGCAAATAAATCTTAATTTTATGCTACAATGAATTGCTTAAGCATAATCAATCAAACTCACAGTTACTACTAACCCCAGGCATTTTAAAAACTAAGACAAATAACTGTTACTACAGAACTAAAACAGAACTAGAACAGAAATAGAACAGAACTAGAACAGAACTAGAACAGAACTAGAACAGAACTAGAACAGAACTAGAACAGAACTAGAACAGAACTA
>NW_025810602.1:0-1035 GCF_022045245.1 Lucilia cuprina
GGCCGCAATTTTGAAGATAATTAGATGAAATTTGGCACACACGCTTCTTTTGGCCCAAGGACGAAGCGTATTGAAAATGGTTAAAATCGGTCTATTATTTCGACTAGCCCCCATACAACCGTACCCCCAAAATAGGGCCTTTTGGCCCTAATTAATTAATTTATTGTTTTTAATCAATAAAAACATTACCTTTCATGAACAGTTTTTAAATAACTTGGAATTAAACCATTTATAAAGATTGGAAATTACAAGCCATGGTTTATTTTTAAAATTATTTACAGTAACTAACACTAATACTGCAATAATATTTTGCTCTCTTCTAATTAAGGAGCTATACACGTTCAAAAACTATATACTTAGGTTTAATATCTTGGGAACGGCATGCTCAATATTAAGAATATTAGTATCATATGATAGGTAAATAAAGACCTGGTGTTAATAACTAAAAAAGTACCTATAATTAGAATAATTAAATCCAAAGCTATATGAAAATTAATAAAATTGTATTTATTTAAAAAAGGTGGGTTAAAAATATCTGATTTCAAAATTAAGTATCTTATATGGGCAATTTCGTGTCGAGTGACCCAAGTCAAAAAATAATTTATGTATAAAACAGTAGTATTAATTTCAATATAATGATTCCAGATAGCGTTTGAATACTTTAAGTAAACATTTTTTTATTATATTATTATTATTATTATTTAGTAGTATTATTAATACTTTTAAGTTACAATTTTGGTTACAATTTGATTACATAATCATTAAATTAATTTTAGCTCTATAAAAGTACATTTGTATTATTTTTAACAAAATTTACACATTCTTTCCTAAATACATATTCAATTCTTTCTTTTTTTATATATGTTGGCATGGAGTTATATAGTTTAAGTCCTTTATAGAATAACGATAGCTGCGCAGTTGTGTTAAGTGCTGGCCGTAGTCTGAAGTCTTCTGCATTTCTCAGTCTATATGGTTGTATATCACCTACATAATTTAATTGTTCGCATAGATATCCTGGTGCTTTTCCGCTCTTCA
>NW_025810603.1:0-1553 GCF_022045245.1 Lucilia cuprina
GACTAGACTATAGACTAGACTATAGACTAGACTATAGACTAGACTATAGACTAGATTATAAACTAGACTATAGACTAGACTATAGACTAGACTATAGACTAGACTATAAAAAAGACTATAGACTAGACTAAAGGCTAACATCCAAATTAGTTTATAGTTTAGACAATATAGATAAGTCTACAGACTTAACTAAATACTAGACAATAGACTGAACTATAGACTAGACTTTGGACTATAGCCTAAATTATAATTTAAATCGTTGTTCAAAATTCAAAAAAAGTACCGAAAATATTAAAAAATACTAAATTTTCTATGTCTGGTGTACAGAAGTGTTTGGAATGTGTTTCCCAACAGGTGTCACAATTTCTGAACTAAATAAATTTAAATATATAGACACCAGAATTCTGCCATTTGTTTATTTCTTAACTTAAGAGAAATATTGACAACTTGAAATATTTTTTTTCTATATTTATATTTATATAAACAGCCACTATTTTTGAATTGAAATTCTTTTGAATTTTTCTCTATTAAATATGTAAACACAATTTGTCCGCAATTAATAATAGACAATGAAATCATCATTTGCACAAAAACTACTAATAAAATTTTAAATGATTATTGCATTTAATTTAAAATTTAAAGACAAGAACTCAAAGCAAGAAATTTTTAATAAAATTGCAAAAACAAAAAAGAACATGATTTAACAAAATGAAAATAAATGACCAAATTCATTACTTTATTGTATTCTACAGCGAATATTAAATTTTACAACCATTAATAATGTTATAAAATTAAAATAAAAAAAAAACGAAAAAAGGAAAAACACAGTTGCAAACAACAACAAAATATTGTAAACGAAATTTTACAATAATTACTTTTAGATAGTAAATTATTGTTGTAGGGCAGCTCGTCGGCCAAAACATTTTGTACTACCAACAGCCACAACGAATGAATGAACAATTTTAACTGTTTCATTTTTTTGTTGCAAAATGCAAAAAAAAAAAAATACAAATACTCCCCAAACGAAAATTTGTTAATGGAAGTCATAAATTTTCTGCTTTAACCAAAAACTGTAAATACCAAATAAATTTGGCTTTATGTAAAGATGTCAGAGGGATTGTAGTTGGAGTAAAAATGATTTTACTTTATTTAAACCATATTTGTCTTGGCAGACGTTTTTCTTTAAAACTTTTCATTTAATTTAATAGTCCCCTTTTGTGTCGTTCTGATATACATAGTTTAATAAAAGCAACAAATTTTAAAATTTATTAACTTGTTTATTTGGTACAAAAAATATTTAGAGATTTATAAAAAAGTAATCAAATTAGAAATATTTATTGGAATTGTAACGTGCTTTTCACAACATTTACTAATTTCTTAATGGATTCAAAATGGTTTTATTAGGGTGGTTAGTTATAGCAGACTCTAACTATGAACCTACCTACCTATCTATCTACATATCTATCTATCTATCTATCTATCTATCTATCTATCTATCTATCTATCTATCTATCTATCTATATATCTATCTATCTATCTATCTATCTATCTAT
>NW_025810604.1:0-2559 GCF_022045245.1 Lucilia cuprina
AGTTCTAGTTCAGTTCTAGTTCAGTTCTAGTTCAGTTCTAGTTCAGTTCTAGTTCAGTTCTAGTTCAGTTCTAGTTCAGTTCTAGTTCAGTTCTAGTTCAGTTCTGGCATATTGAAATTTATTTTATTTCTAATATTGGCAAAATTAAACATTTTAGTGAATCAACTGTTTGCTTGGTTAGTTTTACAAAATATTCTGTAATTGTCTTGTGGTGTTGTAATCCTTAATGTTTGCAAATCCCTTATTATTACTAATATTTGTTTATATACATTATGTTTATTGTGTATACATATGAACATACATATGTATATGTTATTGTGTATAATTACCCAAACACGTACATGATTTAATTAATTATGATTTAATAGGTTGCAGGTCTGATTACCATTTGATATTATTAACAGATTTTTACATATATACATATGGATGTATATAAGAAAACATAAGCAAAGGGATTAGTAACATATGTAACTAATATATACCCTATTATTTTTATAAAGAATTCAAATGACTGGAAAAAATACTATAAACTTAATTCGTTAGAAAAAATGTGACATCAAATAAATTTCCAGATTTGTATAAGTATATATGTATATTTTTTTGGTTTAAATCCAAATTTTTATAAAAATATTCGTTTTTGTATATTTTTCTTAAATATTGCGAAGCAAATTTTTATAAACAACATATACAATTGTTTTGAAACAAAAACAAAAAAAATACAAACAAATGCGTTTTCTGTCAAAAATTTTTAGGTGCCAGCAAATGAAAGAAAAAAATCCGAAAGAGATTAATTAAATATACAATAAAGCAATAAATATTGTTTATGGCTAATAGAAAAATATGATGAAATTAAATAAAGAAAAGAGGCTAATTTAAAAAATTAAATTTTAATTTAAAAAAGGGTTGAAATTTTCTAAATTTAAAAAATATATATTAACCTTTTTCTCGAAATTTGTGTTTACCACTTTTAAGAATTATTTGGATTTTATAGAAAATTTATTTGTTGTCTGTTATTTAAAAAAAATACTTGAAAATACAATTTATTTTAACAATTTATATTCTTTTAAGACAATCAACCATGTATGGTATTTTGGACAACATTTGTTTTCACATTTCATTTCATTTTTTGTCAACACTTTTCTTTATTTAATTTTACTTTGATATAAAAGAAATAAAAAAATTGCATTAAATTATTGATGAACAATATGTTTACGTTTTCACAAATGTCTCTATGGCAACAAGTTTTCCTTTGTATTGATAGACCGACAGACAGCTATACAAATTGCACACTTATACAGAAACGACCACAAACTAATGATAACAGTAGAGCTAATAGTTTGGTTGACAGGACATAGTATGATGACTGCTCATAATTATTGTATCTGATACGATTTAATAGTTATTAAAATTTCTTAGTTACCTAAAAGTATGCCAATGTTTTTAATGAAATATGAAATTCCTACAATATTCACTAAAATTTTAATGAACTTTTATATAGAATAGTAATAAAGGACAGTTAATCTAAATATACTAGCTCAGTTAAGAACTGATAGTCAAAGATAGGATTATATAACAAATACAAATAACAATGGAAATCCCGGTCAAGGAGGTTGTATACTATATGGATGAAATCTTTAATACCAAATTGTATACAAATTGTAACGCATCATGTTGACCGAGAGGCTGGTTCAACACCAACGAGCAAGATAAATGAAAAAGCTATTAGGAAAATTATATATCATGAAAAGTTAGGGTTTATTAAAATTCCTTTGAGCCAGTACGACTAAAAGAACAATAGGTATATGCTATGCAGACTATTTAATAATAATACATACTTTCAATATTCAAAATTTTAAATTACTTACGAAGAAACTACAAACACCCAACCTACTCCCTCTATTATATTGTTTCAATATTTATTCATCACTCTGTTTATTCGAAAGAATCTGTTGTTTTTTTCCTGTTTTTCCCTAAAAAATATTTATGGGACAAGCAAATTTATTTTAATGAAATATGACGTCTTTAATATGTTTTTTTGCTTTCGTTTATTCTTTCATTCAATACTTTGTCTTTTTATTATTTAAAAACTGTATTACATACAAACATCAAAATAAATAACAAAAGAAAATAAACGATAATAAGTAGAAAATAATAGAAATTAAGAAATAAAATAAGAAAGGCTAAAAAAATGCAAATCGACTAAGAAAATAACAATAATAAACCAAAAACTAATAAATGAAGACAAAATCTGCACAAGTAAACAATATAAAATTAAATATACTAGATAATATAAATACACACACATCCAGAAATAAACAAATACCTTTACAGACAAAAATACATAGAAAATTTTTTATATAAACAAATAGTACGATAACTAAAATCGAATATGTATGATACACCCGTTCAAAATGAGTTGGAGAAATTTGCAATTTAGTTCTAGTTCATTTTTAGTTCAGTTCTAGTTCAGTTCTAGTTTAGTTCTAGTTCAGTTCTAGTTCAGTTCTATTTCAGTTCTAGTTCAGTTCTAGTTCAGTTCTAGTTCAGTTCTAGTTCAGT
>NW_025810605.1:0-1407 GCF_022045245.1 Lucilia cuprina
CTAGTCTATAGTCTAGTCTATAGTCTAGTCTATAGCCTAGTCTATAGTCTAGTCTATAGTTTAGTCTATAGTCTAGTCTATAGTCTAGTCTATAGTCTAGTCTATAGTATAGTCTATAGTCTAGTCTATAGTCAAGTCTAGAGTCTAGTATATAGTCTATATTATAGTCTATAATCTATATATTCTAGTCAATCTGTAATCTTTAAATAAACTATAAAAATATCATTTTTCATTTCTTTAAAAATTTATTGAATATTAAAAAAAAATCACTTGAGAAAAAGAAAATTTAAATAGAAATCAAGTAAATATGTGCCAATAACCCTTTTTAAAGGAATGCTGTAGTTAAAAAAAATATTAAGAGAAAAATCTCTTAATAAAAAATTTAAAGCAAAAAGAAATCATGGAAAATCATATTGAAAGTAGATGAATAAAAAGCAAAAAAGGAGATGACACAATAATGAGTCTTTATGAGAATGAAAACGAGACTGTCATCGATGAAAATGATGAAAGAATAGTAAAGTATGTATAATGTTAAGGATGTTGAACCAAGTGGCTGGTTACTGGTCTCATTGGACAGACCACACACATATTCTAACCATACTCTAAACAAGCTGATGAGTAAAAGAACTTTCAAATCTGTGAAACTATTAGTTCTTTTTATTTATTTAAGCTTATTTGTTTTTCATTTTTCTTTTACTGGCCATAGAATAGATTTCAACACTTTTTTTATAAGTATTTCGAGTATTTTCTTAAATAGTAATGTAAACCATTGTGTGGATATTCATATGAATGAGAAAATGAATAAAAGAAATTACTAGCAAAGCAGAGGCTGAGGTATTTGTATTTTTCAGATTTTGCAATGTTGCTATAATATGAAATGAAAAAATACTTCATAGTGTTTCTTAGGAAGCTAAGAAAATGAGACCAACTACTTCTGCCTTTTTGGGTGAAAATTATTTCTTATATTTTCTTAATTAAGACTTCTATTTAAACTTCATTCAAAAACATCAAGATATTTTAAATTAGTAAGTTAATTCCTTACAATTAATAACAAAACATAGACTAGACTGTGGACTACAATATCGTCTATTGACTACACTATAGACTAGACTATAGACTATAGACTAGACTATAGACTAGACTATAGACTGGACTATAGACTAGACTATAGACTACACTATAGACTAGACTATAGACTAGACTATAGACTGGACTATAGACTAGACTATAGACTAGACTATAGGCTAGACTACAGACTAGACTATAGACTAGACTGTAGACTAGACGATAGACTAGACTATAGACTAGACTACAGACTAGACTATAGACTAGACTACAGACTAGACTATAGACTAGACTATAGACTAGACTATAGACTAGACTACAGACTAGACTATAGACTAGACT
>NW_025810606.1:0-1244 GCF_022045245.1 Lucilia cuprina
GAACAGAACTAGAACAGAACTAGAACAGAACTAGAACAGAACTAGAACAGAACTAGAACAGAACCAAAACAGAACTAGAACAGAACTAGAACAGAACTAGAACAGAACAAGAACAGAACTTAAACAGAACTGGACTAGAAAATAATTAAAAAAATATGTAAACTAAGTATATATTTAAATAAATTTATTACTAAAAATTAATCAATAACTATTAAAAATTTTCAATTTAAAGGTCATTTTAATTTCGAATAGGAAAAACTTTCACTATCTTTCATACATAATAAATCCTTTCAATAAGGTTTTCTAATACATTTGAATATACTCATGGCAAATAGACAGGTGGATTGATACATACAACTCTAGATAGTAACAGAAGTATATAACCAGAGAAGCAATTTAGTAATTTAAATATCATGTTAATGTTCTATTAGTGGTAAAGAATGACAAGACTGTATTAACAAATATAACAAAAAAAAACAGCTTACAAATACTCCAGAGATAAAAAAATGCTAGATAAGAGAAGTTGCAAAGACAACTGGGAGTAAATTTATAAAAATAAAATGTTTTAATTTTAATAAAATATTATTAAGGTTATTGTTATATTGATTTCTTATAATAAATATTAAGCTTTTTAAACACAAATTTTAATTTCACAACATTTTGTTTGTAACCATACCAACCCTTCTCCTTACCACTATATGACAAATATTGGTCAATAATTCAAGTACACGTACTACCAAATCTAAATAAAACAATAATAAAGAACTATATTTTGTTGTTGTATTTGTTCGATTTGTAAATAATTTCTTTATGTGTGAATTTCAAACACTTGTGTTAATAAATCATAGATAAATAATAACGAAATAGCAACAACATTTTAACTAATAAAAGTGTTAATACAAAACACTAGTTAAATGCATTAGAAATAGAATAGAAAATCAAAGATAGATATTGGAAAACAAAAACAAACAAATCAAAGGTTGTCTAACTTTTTGAGTCATCAATTAGTTTGAGAAGTTTAAAGAAACACATGTTGATACATGCATGTCACAGATTTATACAATTGTCTAGCGAGTTCTGTTATATTAAAAGTACTCATACGCCACATATGGCATATTTAACGAAACTGTAAAAGAAACTTAACTAGAACTGAACGAGAACTGAACTAGAACTGAACTAGAACTGAACTAGAACTGAACTAGAACTGAACTAGAACTGAACTAGAACTGAACTAGAACTGAACT
>NW_025810607.1:0-1685 GCF_022045245.1 Lucilia cuprina
GAGTCGGAGCTTAGCCGCCGCCGAACTATATTTAGTTGCATGAGCCGCCGCCGAAACATTCGGCTTAAATCGACTCAAATTTTTTTAATGTTTTTATTAACTAGACTGGAAGATCAATTATGTTTAAAATACACTATGGTGAAGGGTATATAAGATTCGGCACAGCCGAATATAGCACTCTTACTTGTTTTTAATAAAGTTATTTTTAATAAATACTTTATAACTTGATTAAAATCATTTTTTAAAGTTTACATTAATACTTAATAGAAATATAATTATTCATAAAAAAATAAAATGATTTAAATAACTTACTTATTTCTATAATTTTGTTTATGTAATATTAATTGTTTTCTAAATTAACTATAATATAAACTTAATTATAACTATAATATAAACTAAATTATTATTGAATTACTAATATTTTACAAATATTATTTTTTTAAAAAATAAATAAACAACTTTGAAAAAGTCTAAATAAGTCAAATATTTAATAATTATTAAATAATTTAAAACCAAAAATAGTTGTTTCTAATAAGGTTAATTTTATATTGAAATAAGTTTTAATTTTACAGATTTTGGATTACCAATATTTTAAGATAATAATTATAAAAACAAAAACTTTCTATTAGTAAAAATGATTTTTTTAATAATTTAAGTAAATTCTATAATTTTAAAACATGTTAAATTTTTATTTAATTAAATTATTTTTAAAAAGTGATTATAAATAATGCATTTATTTTTCCAAAAACTATTTTTTGTAAGATATAAGTATTTTTAACTAATAGATAGTATATAGTTTTTGTTTTTATAATTATTAATTGAAAAATTAATCAAGGGAAAAATTTAATATTCAATTCATTAAAAAAATATTAAATAAATGAATAAAACTTATTATTTATACAGAGATACGTTGTTTGTTTACCAACAAATATAATTGTATTATTTTGTTTACAACTTGATTAAGAAAAAAATATTAATTTTTAAAACAAGTTTAGTTTTGAATTAAACATGTTTTAAAAATTATAAACTTTATCTCAATTAACTTATAAACAAAATAATCCAATTATATTTTTTGATAAACAAATAATATATTTTATTTTCTAACGAAACATATTTAAATAAATATAAAGAATTATTTTCATTTTCTGTAAATTTCTCTTTCTCTTAAAATAAAAATAAATTTTATAAGAATATCATATGTAAATGAAAATGCATTTAATTATTTAATTAAAGGTATATTTTAGAAAAATGGTAAAAAAATAATCAGTACACATTTTTCAATTTATTAAAGTGTATGTATATAATATTGCTTAACTGCTTCTATACAATCCCTAATTAATTTAAAATTGGATTTTAACAATTTTTTCGCCCATTCGGTAAAATTTTTATCTAAATTCGAATATTTCTTAAACAAATTATTTGTAGATTTGGTAAACAAATTTGTTATATTATATTTGAAAAATTCATTAAATATTTTTCTTCTTTCTATTAACATATTTGATTGAAATCTGAAATATTTTTCAATAAAGATTTTTGCAGATTCTAGCAAAAAATTTGTTGATAATTCATTTTAAATTTAGCAAAATTCATGTTTGTTTTGGTAAAAAATTTGTTTGAAATTGTAATGAATTTTTAATAAATTTTTTAGCTAATAGCATATTTTTTTAATTCAGAAAATATGATTT
>NW_025810608.1:0-1562 GCF_022045245.1 Lucilia cuprina
ACTAGAACTGAACTAGAACTGAACTAGAACTGAACTAGAACTGAACTAGAACTGAACTAGAACTGAACTAGAACTGAACTAGAACTAAACTAGAACAGAACTAGAACAAAACTAGAACAAAACTAGAACAGAACTAGAACAGAACTAGAACTGAACAAGAACTGAACTAGAGCTGAACTAGAACTGAACTAGAACTGAACTCGAACTGAACTAGAACTGAACTAGAACTGAACTAGAACTGAACTAGAACTGAACTAGAACTGAACTAAAACTGAACTGGAACTGAACTAGAACTGAACTGGAACTAAACTAAAACTGAACTAGAAAAAAAAATAAGAAAAATATGTATTAATTTTATAAAAAAATTTCCAAAAAGTGCAACTTTAAAGTTTTCCTTAACTTAAAAATCAAAAACTCTATATTTACAGCTTTTTTCTTAATTTTTCTTTTAATTTATTTTTATTTTATTTCTGTTTTATCGATAAAATATCAAAAAAAAAAAAATAATGTTAAACGTAATGGATTAACAGCGGAAGTTTTTCATTTCAAAGGTCACTCATTATTAATTAAATATTGAGTTTGTTTTTTTTTAGAAATTTTGTTCTTACATATTTTTTATAAATTATAAATAAATGTTATTTATTACACCTCTTTTTTAATGTGTTATATAAAGCATGTTTAGTTAAACTTAAAAAAAGAAATACTTCAACAATTCAATTACACAAATATACCACACACAGACAGTCTTTAAAAGAAAAATAATTTATTTTCAAACAATTTCTAGCAACTCACATTTTTATTATTAAAAACATTCTCACAATCAACTTTTTAAACACTTTAACAAACATTTACAATTTTAAAACAAATATTTTATTTCAGTTTCATTAATATCATCAATAATCACAACTTCATAATATCCTCATGTGTGCTTTTAGCTGCGAACACATTCACTCTAAGAGTAACGTTTACACTATATCAAAATAGTGTGAACGTACTTTCATTGTTAACTTCAACATAAATAATAATTGTTTCCATATATTAATCGTATTTATTTATTAACTAACATTTTAAAAATATTCTTAATCATCATCATTACATCTTTAATTGGCAAAATTGTAAAAAGTTTTTGCGATAGAAATTATTAAAACAAATATTCAAAGTACAAAATCGAATATGAAAATGTTTTTATTATAAACTCTACACCACTATTATAATTAATTTTTTCAAAATTTTAGACTAGACTTAAACATGATGTCAAGACTTGCATTGGACTAAAACAGAACCAAAAAAAAAAAAGCATAACAGAACTAGAACTAAAACAGAATTAAAAAATTACATAACTAAAACATAACTAGAACAGAACTCGAACCGAACTCGAACAAGAACTAGAACAGAACTAGAACAGAACTAGAACAGAACTTGAACAGAACTAAAACAGAACTAGAACAGAACTTGAACAGAACTAGAACAGAACTAGAACAGAACTAGAACCGAACTAGAACAGAACTAGAACAGAACTAGAACAGAACTAGAACAGAACTAGAACAGAACTAGAACAGAAC
>NW_025810609.1:0-1658 GCF_022045245.1 Lucilia cuprina
AACTGAACTAGAACTGAACTAGAACTGAACTAGAACTGAACTAGAACTGAACTAGAACTGAACTAGAACTGAACAAGAACTGAACTAGAACTGAACTAGAACTGAACATGAACGAAGTAGAGCTATACTGGAACTGAATCTTAACTGATTAAGAACTAAACTGATTGATTTTGAAACATCACAAATCTTCTTCTTAAAGATTTCAAATTTCGTGTTATGAACTTTTTCAAAATTTTCTTATCATAAAATAGAGGAAAAATTTATTTTTTGTTTAATAAAATGTTCTAATTCTTTTGCTTTATTAAATTTTGTTTGTGCATGTTTTTTAATCACTCCCAAGCTAAATAAACAATAGTGATGGTATCACATTTTCTTTCCAGTTGCATTTTTCTTTTTTCTCTATTTTAATTTAACGTTTTATTTGTTCGTTGTTATCGTTGCTGGGTTGTGTTGACATCTTCGTGCATGGCTTTCATTATGGGAGGAAAAAACAAAGTCAACTTTGTTAAAAGGATTAGCTGCATATTTACCACGTACTATGTGCTATAGTCTAGTAAAAGTATAAAGCTCTTATACGTAATATGTACTACTATGCTTCAGTATAGTATATATGCTAAACATACACTACGTATAAAAATCGTCCTTTTTTTCTTAAGTGTACGTATGTACATATGTATGTACATATCTATAGTATGAGTTTCTCTTTTTTTGCTTTTGGTTGCTATTATTGTTTGTTGATGTAATTGCAAAATAACATTAACCAAAAATACTGAGAAAAAAAAACTAAAGAAGTAAAAGCAACTACTATCCCTAGTAGTGGTAACTAGGATAAACAAGCTATAGTATAGACAACAATAGGAAAAAAAACTAGAAAAGGAAGTGATATAATGATAGTAAATATTTATATATACATTTCTATATATACATATTTATGCTTTCTAGTTATTTTACATTTAAAGAACATAAATATGCAAAAGTTTTATATGTTTTTTTTGTGAATTATGTTTAAATCCCGTCTGTTTGTAGAAGAGCTAATAATTTTATAATTTAAACGATTCTCGTGTAAGCATGAAAATCGCTTTGTCTTAAAGAGGATTTTGTAGTTATTTTGGAAAATTTGCTAAACTAATTTGAAGCCATAGATGATACCCTGCAGTATGGCATACTAGTTCAAAAATGTTTAATATTCAATTTGAATAAGTCGAAATGACGTTTCGATTGTAGCCAATCATTGGCAAGAACTGATACAACATTATTTTGCAATCAAATGGGTTCCAGCATATAAGGGTAGACGGTGAAAAGGAATATCTGATTAATGCGCAACTAGTTCCAGTTTTGTCTTAGTTCTCTTCTAGTTCTGTTCTAGTTCTGTTCTAATTCTGTTCTAGTTCTGTTCTAGTTTTGTTCTAGTTCTGTTCTAGTTCTATTCTATTTCTCTTCTATTTTCGTTCTACATCTGTTCTGGTTCTGTTTTAGTTCTGCTCTAGTTCTGTTCTAGTTCTGTTCTAGTACTATTCTAGTTCTGTTCTAGTTCTGTTCTACTTCTATTTTAGTTCTGTTCCAGTTCTGTTCTAGTTCTGTTCTAGTTATGTTCTAGTTCTGTTCTAGTTCTGTTCTAGTTCTGTTCTAGTTCTGTTCTAGTTCTGTTCTAGTTCTGT
>NW_025810610.1:0-2642 GCF_022045245.1 Lucilia cuprina
AGACTAGACTATAGACTAGACTATAGACTAGACTATAGACTAGACTATAGACTAGACTATAGACTAGACTATAGACTAGACTATAGACTAGACTAGACTATAGACTAAGCTATAGACTAGACTATAGACCAGACTATAGGCTATACTATAGACTAGCCTATAGACTCGACTATAGAGTAGGCTATAGACTATAAACTAAACTAATGACTGGACTATAGACCAGACTATTGACTAGGCTATATGGTAGTCTTTAGACTATAGACTTAGCTATAGACTAGACTATAGACTTAGCTATAGACTAGACTATAGACTATAGACCAGACTATTGACTAGGCTATATGGTGGTCTATAGACTAGACTATAGACTTAGCTATAGACTAGACTATAGATTAGACTATAGACTAGTCTATAAACTGTAGACTAGACTACACTGTAGACTAAACTATAGACTAGAATATGGCCTAAACTCTAGATTAGAGTAGACTCTAGACTAGACTAGACTGTAGACTTAACGTCATTCTTGACTATGGAATTTACTAAAGACTATACTTTAGATTAGACTAAAAGCTAGACTATAGACTAGACCATAGATTAGACTATACACTAAACTATAGACTAGACTATAGACTAGACTAAAGACTATTCTATAGACTAGACCATAGATTAAACTATAGAGTAGACTATAGACTAGACTTAAGACTAGACTATAGAGTAGACTATAGACTAGACAATAGACTAGACTATAGACTAGACTATAGACTAGACTATAAACTAGACTATAAACTAGACTATAGACTAGACTATAGACTAGACTATAGACTAGACAATAGACTAGCCTATAGACTGGACTATAGACCAGAAAATAGACTGAACAAAGCCTAGATTACATATCTAATTACATATCTGATATCTACTAACTAATTGATTTTATTTTCTATATCTACCGCTGTGAATTCTTTTTTCACAAATAATTAAAAAAACTATTTGGCTATTAACATATTTTTAAAGTAGAACAAAAATATTAATAAATCATAAATTTCATACAAATATTTAACAAAAAAAGTATCCGAATTAAATCCAGAAAAAACATAAAAATTCCATTAAATTAAACCGAAAATACAAAACAAAAGCTTTTAATTACTTTTTTTCCTGCGTGTGAGGTTTTGTGCTTTTGTAGTTTGAAATTCTTTTTATATGAAAAACCAGACACACACACACATGCTGTTATATGAGAAATTTAGTTTTCAATCTTATTAATCGGCTTAAACAACAACAACAAATGCCACACTAACTTGTAGTCCTTTATTGGAATCTCCATACAATTCATTACAAATAACCAAACGACTGTCCGTCATTCTTTTTATAATTTTTTTAATGGCATTTAAATGGCAGTTAACAGTAAAAACAAAAATGTTGTTGGTTTTTTCTCTTACAAACAATTTCAGCATTGTTTTTGTATATAAACACAATACCTAAGTGGTGGCAATTGAGTTTTTGTGCTGTTGTGCTGTTAAAGAACTGTACTATCAAATCCTATTGTTTTTTGTAAATTTCATACTCATACTTCTGTTTTAAAGCTCTTCTGTTTTAGTTGTTTGTATAGCGTTACAATTTATGTCATGAATTAAAAACGTTTAACTTTTACACCTTAAAGCTTTTAATCACGCACATAAAAGAATGCTCTTCTGTTGGCAGCTACAAAAACGTTTTATTTTTGTTTGAAAATATAAAAAAAAACAAAAACTATATTTAATGCAATTTCCTGCCTTTGATAGCTGAGGTCATTCATGGCTCTTAATAGATACCACATCTATTATTTCACTCCTTCCCCTTGCTTTTTTAAAATATATCTTTTTTGTATATTCTTGTAATTACACCAATCACTATTAAAATAAAAAAACTCGGTCAGACCGACACCTTTACATTCACACATACATTAACAAAGTTATGCTCTTAGCAAATAAATACTTAGCTTGGCAAAATTACATATTTCTGCTCAATAAACCCTAAACAAATACTGTACGATTATCATTGTATGGTGGTCACACCTGTGGTATGAGTATTAATAATTTGCCTAGAATTCCTCAAACTCATACGCCCTCATATTAAAGTGCAAGTATGTACTTACTTGCCCTGTGAGAGCAACAAACTGAAAGTATAACAATGTTGTTGTTATAACAGTATATTTACGTATGTATGAATTAATGTATGATGTTCTTCGAAAGTAAAACAACTACATCTAAAGCATAAAAGAGGTTAATTTTTTCGTGTCAATAAACAGAGATATTTTATAATGGTATTGGTGCAAGGCAATTAAATAAAAAGGGAGTCTAAATAAGTTGTAGAAAGGAAACAAACTAGACTAAATACTACACTATAGACTAGACTACAAAGTAGACTATAGACTAGACTATAGACTAAACAATAGACTAGACTATAGACTTGACTATAGAATAGACTATAGACTAGAATAAAGACTAGACTAAAGACTATACTAAACACTAGACTATAGACTAGACTATAGGCTAGACTAAAGACTAGACTAAAGACTAGACTATAGACTAGACTATAGGCTAGACTATAGACTAGACTATAGACTAGACTATAGACTAGACTATAGACTAGACTATAGACTAGACTAT
>NW_025810611.1:0-1012 GCF_022045245.1 Lucilia cuprina
ATATATACATTAACATAAATGTTTATCATAGCAAAATATAAAAACATAAGTAATACTTAAACGCCTTTTAAGGGCAACAAATTATAGCAAAATATATGCTTTAAGTCCTTTTGACACCTTCACCAAAATACGCTACGCCGAAAATTGTGTTCTGTGCATATAATTGTCCTTGACGTCTAGTTGCAGGTCCAATCAGGACTTTACTCATGACATCAGCTCCTAGAATCAGCATATAAGGGCTACTGATATTCCAATGAACGTCGGCGTTGGCGCGATCTACAGCTATTGGTCGTGGATATCTATCTGGTCTTTCTGAGTTAACAATAGGGCTTAGGCCATAGCACTTGCTATCTACAACGCATTCAACAGATATGCGCCGTTTCTCCTCGCGACTGTGGTATACTGTGATGGTAACGCGTCCCTGAAAAACTCGAAATCCCAACTCATTGGCTTCACTTTTCAAAATGGAGGACCTGGCTGCAGTCGGATCAATGAGAGCTTTGATAAAAACGTCTATAGGATTACGGGTAACCACGCGTACCGTCGCTGTCATGGGAAACCAAATTCGACCTTCTGGCAAAGGGTGCAGCAACGTATTGTGGTCCTGCATACAGCGACGGCACCGGTCTATACTTTTACATTCTGCACGACTATGCGACTGGGCCAAGCAGTTGTAGCATAGTAAATACTGGGCCAAGCAGTTGTAGCATAGTAAATACTGGGCCACGACTCGAAGCTTAAGCTCCACGGGCATCACAATGAATCGAGAGCATTGGCGGATGGCGTGAGGTCTGTTACAAAGTGGGCAACAAAAATCTGTATTGAAATCCATATCTTGACCTGGAAGTTTTAATTGAGCAACGTTATTATGGAAAAGGTGATAATGAATTATTAATCAGTGCAATTAGGGAGTAAAACTAATTTGTGTATCGGTCGAGTGATGATGCCATTTTGAGTTTTAAGATCAGCCACTCGAACTTTACCGTCTGAACCATGATAAACTTTTACTATA
>NW_025810612.1:0-1345 GCF_022045245.1 Lucilia cuprina
CAGAACTAGAACAGAACTAGAACAGAACTAGAACAGAACTAGAACAGAACTAGAACAGAACTAGAACAGAACTAGAACAGAACTAGAACAGGTCTAGAACAGAACTAGAAATTATTTTTACATTCAAAATCTTCTTCAACTATGAAACTTTTTCGAAATTATCGAACATACATACATTATGTTTAAAGTCTTTATAGTTCCATAAAAATTAAGATTTTTATTATAACAGATAACATTTTAAGTATCTACAAATAAAAAGTATCTAAATGGTTGCTGTTATAATGAAATAAAATTTAATTTGATAATATAATTTTTATTGAGCACATTCTATATAACAAATCTTCAAAATCGTCTTAAGATTGGAATTTGTTGCATTTTAATCAGTGTTGCCAACATCGGTCAAGCAAAACGCGCATGAAAAAAATTAAAAAGGGGTAAAAAAGCGTAATTTTCTAACTGAAAATGGGTAAAAAAGCACTAACGTTTTTTCAGTCAAATATTGTTTATTTTAATAAAAATTGCACATTATTTCGCTCATTTCCTACAAGACTCCAAAATTCGTTTTTTAGAACATTGGGCTGCAAAACAAAACATGCGTCATACTAAAGTCTTTCACCGGTGTGAGTTAGATTTTTAGTAACGTAAGAACTAAAACTAATGTTTGACGAATATTAGATAAATAAGATGAGAATTTTAAAAATAGTAAAATTTCATTAAACATTCAAACTGACAGGCACACTACCAACTGGCCAACCGATGTACCCACACCCAAATTGTAAAATTTTACAAAACTTATGAAATATATATTTTTTTTGCAAAATCTATATATATTATTTTTAAGTTTTTTGAGTTCTGGAAAAATTGTTAATTTCACTGATAGTGAATAACATAACTTATTTTAAAGTATTTTGAATATTTTTTTTTGTTTTTGAAGAATATTTGCTTTTGTACAAATTCGGCATAAAGAATTATAATAAAAATCTTTTTATTGCGAGTACAACGATGAAGTAATCATGGAGACTTTATATATGAGGGATAGATTCAATTGTGTAAAAAAAATTATATAAAACTTATTTTTTGTCAATTTTCATCGCTGTACTCATAGTTTTAAGGGGACCTTAATAGGGGGTAGGGTACGTTGCCGATAAATCCGAATTAAATTCGGTAGGAAGATTACATTTGTATAAAAGTAGTTTATTTCGAATTTCTCCGCTAAACACGTATTTTTAAGTCAGTTATGAGCGTTAAAATCAATTTTTGAAGGTGACCATATGTGGGGGTAGGGTCAATTATGGACCGATTGCCGTAAAATTTGCTAGAGAGATTTTGGCTTATATAAAACATA
>NW_025810613.1:0-1548 GCF_022045245.1 Lucilia cuprina
CTTTGACAGTTTTCATGCCAGAACAATCGTTTATGCATCATTTTAAGGCATTACAGTTGCACTTTGTTTTGGTGTATAATTTGTGGCATAATGAATTTTTTAAAAAATGGATAGATGGGTATATTTATTGGTACAGGTTTAAAATGCGATAATTTAAGGCTTCGATATGGTTGCAAATGTCTTTTATAGTTTTCATGTTATAGCAGTCGTTTATATATCTTTTTTTTGCATTATAGTTGCCATTTGTTTTGGTATATAATTTGTTGCAGAATATATTTTTAGAAAATGGCTAATTGGATAGATCGGTATAATTATTTTCACAGCTTTAAAAACGCGGTATTTGAAGGTTCCGATATGGCTGCAAATAACATTGGCAGTTTTCACGCTATGGCAGTCATTTAGGCATCACTTTAAAGCATTATGATTGCACTTTAATATGGTATATCATTTTTAGCACAATGTGTATTTTTAGAAATTGGTCAATTTGAAGGATCGGTAGAATTGTTGTTCTATGTTTAAAAACGCTGTGATTTGAGGTTCCGATATGGTTGCAAATAACTTTGACAGATTTCATGCCATAACCATCGTTTATGCACCATTCTAAAGCATTACAGTTGCACATTGTTTTGGTGTACAATTTGTGGCATAATGAATTTTTACAAAAATTGGATAGATCGGTATATTTATTGGTACAGGTTTAGATATGCGGTAATTTAAGGCTCCGATATGGTTGCAAATATCATTTATAGTTTTCATGTTATAGCAGTCGTTTATATATCTTTTTATTGCATTATAGTTGCCATTTGTTTTGGTATATAATTTGTTGCAGAATATATTTTTAGAAAATGGCTAATTGGATAGATCGGTATAATTATTTTCACAGCTTTAAAAACGCGGTAATTTGAGGTTCCGATATGGTTGTGAATAACTTTGACAGTTTTCATGTTATGACAGTCATTTATGCATCATTTTAAAGCATTATGATTGCTCTTTTATATGGTATATCATTTGTAGCATAATGTGTGTTTTTACAAATTGGTCAATTTGATAGATCGGTAGAATTATTGTTCTATGTTTAATAAACGCAGTAATCTGAGGTTCCGATATGGTTGCAATTAACTTTGGCAGTTTTCGTGCTAGGACAGTCGTTTATGCACCATTTTAAAGCATTAAAATTGCCATTTGTTTTGGTATACAATTTATTGCATAATATATTTTTAGAAAATAGCCAATTGGATAGATCGGTAGAATTATTTTCACAGCTTTAAAAACGCGGTATTTTAAGGTTCCCATATGGCTGCAAATATCATTGGCAGTTTTCACGCTATGACAGTCATTTATGCGTTATTTTAAAGCATTATGATTGCACATTAATTTGGTATATCATTTGTGGCATAATGTGATCGTCTAAAAAATGGTCAATTTGAAGGATCGGTAGAATTGTTGTTCTATGTTTAAAAACGCTGTGATTTGAGGCTCCGATATGGTTGCAAATAACTTTGACAGTTTTCATGCCAGAACAATCGTTTATGCATCATTTTAAAGCAT
>NW_025810614.1:0-1991 GCF_022045245.1 Lucilia cuprina
GACTAGACTATAGACTAGACTATAGACTAGACTATAGACTAGACTATAGACTAGACTATAGACTAGACTATAGACTAGACTATGGACTACACTATAGACTAGACTATACCTAGACTATAGACTATATTCTTTAGTCTTGTCTAGACTATAGACAGGACTATAGACTAGATTATGCCTAGACTATAGACTAGACTATACCTAGACTATAGACTAGACTATGGACTAGACTATAGACTAGACTATAGACTAGACTAGATTATGCTGGACTATAGACTAGACTATAGACTAGAGTATAGACTATATGGATTATGTTTCATAAAACCGTCAACTTAATACCTTGGTATCATGACAAAATTAATGCATCCCATTACAAGCCTTTAGCATTACATTTTCAATTTATTTAAGAAATATTACAAAATTTCCTTTATGACTAAAAATATTTTATGAAAAGTACTTTGTTTTAACTAAAGCTTTCACTTCTTAATGTCATAAAAATAAATTTTTGATATTGAAACAAAAACCAAACGAAATTATTGTATGAGAAAAGTGTGATTTTTTTCGGAGGGAAAAAAACCAGATGTCAGTAGAAATTATGTTATGTGCTCAACCATAATATTTTGAAATGTGTGTTGTGCCAACAAATAAACAATAATTATAATTTACAAAAAGGTTTAAATAAACTGACTTCAAAATAATTAAAAGAAATTAATTTTAATGTTCATGTAAGTGTTTTAAATGGCCATAAAAAGACACAGATTAAAGAAAAAAATTAACAAACTGAAAAAGAAAACAAAGAAACAGAAGAGTAATTTAATAACAATTGTTGTTTTTGTAAAAATAATTTTTTAAAATAACAATAATCAAAAAAATTTGAACAAATTTTACTTAAACTTAATAAAACACGAAGGGTGTGAAGTAATTTTTAAAGCATAAAAAATGCAAATTGCAACTTTTGAAAACGTTAAATTTTAAGCCGGTTTAGCTAATGAAATAACTAGAGATAGGTAAGTAGAAGTTTCCTCAGCTGCTGCTTTTTATTGTTAGTAATAAAGTTTTATTTGCCTTTTTCTACTTTTAATTGTACAACTTATTACACAACCCTCGTAAAAACCAAAAATGTGTAATCATGTGAATTTATTTTTGCCTTTAATACATTTTAATTGTTTTCATTTTGCAGTTACTTTAAGACAAATAACTTAATTTCTCTGGACCATAAAAAAAAAAATATTTTTTTTAGTTTTTTGATTGTGTTAAGAAATTATTTAATTGCTATACAATTTATTTCATCTTAATAATTTCGTAATTACGTTAAAAAAAGTAAAAATTATTTCTCTTAAGCATTAATAATATCGTCAGATATAAAACCAAATTTGGGTTAGAATTCTTTAATAATGTGGTTTTCTACAAAAATAGGCAAAAAACAAGAAATTTCTACAATTTGTTTTTTTAAGATTAATCAATTGATTGTTGTTACTATTTTGTCTTTGTTTGCTCCACTAAACTAAACATGAAAAATAAAAGTTTTTTTTTAAGATTTGAAAGTCTTTAAGATTTTGGAGATGTATTCTAAATAATAGATTTTCGGTTTGTATTTTTAAACTGGTTTAACTATAAGTTTACAATTTTTGAATCGTATAATTATATTGAAATAAATCAATTCTTTTATTTATTTCTTATATCTGTTGGTATGACAAGAATGTCAATAATTTTCGTTGACTTTTAAAGAAGAAAGTGTTTAACGGAATATTGTTTAACAATTTTTTGTATGTTAAATTGCACAGTGGGTTGGAATCTATAAAAAATTACTAGTCTATAGTCTAGTATATAGTGTAGTCTATAGTCTAGTCTATAGTCTAGTATATAGTGTAGTCTATAGTCTAGTATATAGTGTAGTCTATAGTCTAGTCTATAGTCTAGTCTATAGTCTAGTCTATAGTCTAGTCTATAGTCTACTCTATAGTCTAGTCTATAGTCTAGTCTATAGTCTAGTC
>NW_025810615.1:0-2734 GCF_022045245.1 Lucilia cuprina
TATAAGTTTGTTTATTTGTTTGCAACAATCGAATCAAAGTCGAGTTATAAAGGTCCACTGTGGACATAGCACAGTTTAATATTTAAAGATAACTAATTGATCTTATGTTATATTTGAATGTTTATTATGAGTAAATGACAAAATTCTTTGAACTAGAATTCTTTAGCAAATAGTTAGACAAACAGTCCATTATAAAAGACAGTGTTCCAAAATTAGGTGTAGATTACTACTTGGTCGGCCATACCTTATCATAATATAAATATATTACTTGTTATATTTCTATTTTTATATGACAAACTTTGTTGCTGTTCATAAAATATGCAAAACGATAAATTTATAAATGCAAATTTTTATTGGTGGCAGTTTCGTTGGTTTGTTTGTTTATTTGTTTGACTGTCTGTTTGTCTGTCCGCAGTTTGTTTGTAATATTTATTTTATGTATTTTTGTTGTTCTACCTTTTTGTTTAGCAGCAGAAACAAGTGTACTAAGTACTTTCAAAAATACGATTTCAAATTTTATGACAGTTTTTTAATGTTTTCTAAATTTTTAAACATTTAGATTAAACAAATTTTATGTTTATTTTTATCAACTTTTTTTCAACATTTTATGGCCTTTTTGCCTTTAAACATTTTCAATAAAATGTAATTAAATTATCAAATCCACATGATTTTTATCTTTAATCTGTTATTTATTAATTTTATATGTTTACAAAATTGTAATTAATATTTTTCGATTTTTTTTTACTTTGGTAGTGTATATATAATTAATGCACATTGTATTGTTGTGTCATCGTGTTTTGTTTTTAATATTTAATTTTTATTAAAAACAACAACAACAATGAAAAAAATTAATTAAATTGTCATATGATTTCAATTTGAGATAACAAATGTTAAAAAATATATATATTGTTTATTTATTTTTATGACATTAATTGTGCAAAATAAAAACTAAGATTATTTATTGTTATTTAGGGCAATTTAAAAAGTTTAAAAAAAAAATTTAATTGTTTAAAATGAAAATTTAAATAATTTAATTAGTTAAAACAAAACATAATAAAAATAATATTTTTTAGCTAGTTTAGCTAGAAAACAACATTTATTCAAAATTAACATTAATAAAATTTAATTTGATTAATTTCGTGCTTTAGTCAAATTTAAATTTAAAAATTTCTATCATCTCAAGAGCCAATCAAGCAAGTCAATATCCCTACACTCATACATTCTAAGTTGCTGCGTAAAGTAAGGCCATCATTTTAAGGTAATTTAATAGAATTTTCTCTTTTTAAACAATTTTTCCATTCACATTTTTTCACTTTTTCTTAAACAAAGGACTTCAACGGACATCTTTACCATCGTTACTGATAAAATAACGTTAAACTTTAAAATACAAAAGATAGAAAACAGGCATACTTTTATGGCGCGACAAACAGTAATACGACGTGTTGAACGTGCCACATTATGAAAGTGTTGAAAAGTTTTTAAAAACAATAATAAAATAAAAGAAATTATAATAAAATCATAAACGTTGTAGCAAGAAGAGGAATATTGTGTTTCATATAAGGTGAAGTCGTCTGTGAAAAAACAAAATTTTGTTTTAAAAATAAATGAAAAGCGAGGCCGACCCTATAATAAACTACACCTATACCCCTACCGTTTTCGGCAGGTTCAGTTGTATGGGGGCTAGGTGAAATAATGGACCAATGTTAACTGTTTCCAATTGGCTTCGTCTACGGTACCATAGAAGATTATGTGCAAATTTTATTGAAATATCTCCAAAATTGCGACCTGTTTTTTGATTACAAAGTTTACAAGCACTATTCGGGGGTTCAGTTGTATGGGGGCTAGGTGATATAATAGACCGATCTCAAATAGGCTTTGTCCCTGGGACAATATAAGATCACGTACCAAATTTCATTGAATTATCTTCTAAATGGACGGACAGACGGACGGACGAACGTAGCTAAAAAATGATTCTGTGCCGATTGGTATACTTTAAGATGGGTTAGGACAAACCCTCCCCACTAAAGGGGTCTAGGTTATAATTAACTTTTGTTGAAAATTTTACTTTTAACTTAAATGATGATGAAGTTCGCAAGTCGGATTCCTAAAAAGAACCCTTAGATAAGAATATAAAGAAGGATATTGTTGTATTTTGGGTTATTTTATCAATCCATTATCCATTTAAAACTTTATTAGTAGGTCAGTTCCTCCGATATCCGTCAGTCTATTTATAAGGCTATTTTTCCTCTGTCTGTCGGTCTGTCCGATTTTCTTGACAATTCAAATTCCAAAAGAAAAACTCGTAGCATAACTGGTGAAGACTTCTTCTTTCTGTCAATCCATTGAAATTATTTTCATGATAATGAAGTTTCCAATTCAGACTCCAGAAGAAAAACTCGTTGTACAATTAACTAAGAGTTCTTCTTTGGGAGAAGTAAAATTTCTAAAATAATCCTAATTTTATCCAAACAAGAAGTCCAATGCATTTGGTTTTTCAACCTTCTTTAGATCGTAGAACAATTATCTAAAAGTCCATAGAAATGATTTTCTTGATAATGAAGTTTCCAATTCATATTTCAGAAGGAGAACTCGTAGCATAATTAAGAGTTCTGTCTTAAAAGAAGTAAATTTTTCAAAATAAAAAGTCCGATGCATTTAGTCTCTCACCCTTCCATACATCACTCTATCCTTTTATAACTCTTTGAGAAAGACAGTTCATTCACAAATAAATCTT
>NW_025810616.1:0-1937 GCF_022045245.1 Lucilia cuprina
AGTTCTGTTCTAGTTCTGTTCTAGTTCTGTTCTAGTTCTGTTCTAATTATGTTCTAGTTCTGTTCTAGTTCTGTTCTAGTTCTGTTCTAGTTCTGTTCTAGTTCTGTTTAATTTTGGAAAACATTAACTAAAACATATTATCGAGAGCTTCCTTAATCCTCATACGTGTGTACGTGTAAATGTGTGTTGACAGTAACGGTATGTTTGTTTATTATATGAATAGTACTTAAATGGATGTAAGTACGTGTGTTTGTATATATGAATGTATGTAGACTTTATATACGCTTTAATATTCAAATGTGTTTATACACACTACATATTTACAACAATACTCACGCCATATCATACCTCTCAAATCTTTTATGTGTTTGTATATTGCTGTTGTATATTCTCATGAGTGTGTGTACGTATGTACATCACGTAGTCATATTAAAGTAAAATGCATAAACATACACACATACTCATTCACTCTTAACCAAATCAATATACTACGACATACTTATGTAGGTATTTATTTAATTGTCTTATTTCTTGTTGTTGATATTTTTTGCCTTTTCTCGGCGTTCAATATTCCTCTGGTTGTTGGTTTAATTTTGTGTTGCCTACATATAGGCTTACATTATGTAGGTGTGTGAAACTGTTAGTATGTTGCTTATTTTTTTAACATTTTTTTTGTTGTTTTGTGTTGGTAATAGGGGTTGGTTAGAGGGATAGTGTAGGGGCGTACGGTAGAAAAGTAGGAGTAGTAGATGTTTTTGTAGTATTTTTATTTGGGATTTTGCTGTTGGATTTTGAACGTTAAGCCTTCTGCAATGCGTATTTTATAATAAAATGTTACTTTAAACATTTAATACTTTTTCACACACAGACACACACACACATATGTATGTACATGTTTATATAAATGTATGTTTTGTGTGTATGTGTGAAAATTATATATGTATATACATAGATATTTTCTACCATTTTTATATACAGTTTACGACTTTATTGAAAATTGGATTTTCAATTGGTTTGCAATAACGGAAATTAATTCGGAAAAAGTGAGAATTATACTACAATTTTTTGTTGTTGTTGTCGTTGTACATACATACATATGTATGTGTATTTAAAATACCTGTTATAAAGCAACTATTTACAAATACTGTAACAAAAAAAGCAACAAAATAAATAAATAAATTTTGTTTGTATATAAATAATTCTATATGTATAGATATTTGTAACTATCTATAGACAAAAAAAAACAGAAATCACTTCTAATGTTTGTTCATTCGTTTGTTTGTTTTATATGTTCAAATATATTTGTTGTAGTTGTTTTTGTTTTAATTAAATAAAGTGGTTTTAAATCAAGCGCACAAATTAATCAGGGAAATTGTTATAAAAAATAACAACAACACAAACAAAACTATTTGGTATTAAAACAAATAAAAACTATTTAAACTGTTGGTTAAATTTTTATTTGAGATTTATTTAAAAAAAAGTAGACAACTAATTAGAGACTTAATTTATCGTTTAAATAATGGTAATAATTTGGAAAAACTTTAAATAAAACACTCTTAATCACATATCTACACACAAAAACAATACATTTACATGCGTATTTATGTATGTGTGAATCATAGTTGTCGACGAATATTAATGCAAAATAATTCTTTAGTTCTGGTTTAGTTCTGTTCTAGTTCTGTTCTAGTTCTGTTCTAGTTCTGTTCTGGTTCTGTTCTATTTCTGTTCTAGTTCTGTTCTAGTTCTGTTCTAGTTCTGTTCTAGTTCTGTTCTAATTCTGTTCTGTTCTAGTTCAGTTGTAGTTCAGTTCTAGTTCTGTTCTAGTGCTGTTCTAGTGCTGTTCTAGTTCTGTTCTGGTTCTGTTCTAGTTCTGTTCTAGTTCTGTTCTAGTTCTGTTCTAGTTCTGTTCTAGTTCTGTTCTAGTTCTGTTCTAG
>NW_025810617.1:0-3534 GCF_022045245.1 Lucilia cuprina
AATAGAATAGAATAGAATAGAATAGAATAGAATAGAATAGAATAGAATAGAATAGAATAGAATAGAATAGAATAGAATAGAATAGAATAGAATAGAATAGAATAGAATTTATAATAATTATAATTTTACTTTATGACAATATATTTCATTTATATTCTAAAATAATACATTAATGAGCCATTTATTTCTTACTTGTTAAAATTCAATATATACTTTTATTATTAAGCAATAATTCTTATTCTAATGCCTTGGGATACACGATATTTATTGTTTTTCCCTGTGTTTCATATAAATATGAGGGCTTTCCTACTTGCGAACATGCAACGTAAAGCTGTCCATGTAAAAGACATGGATTTTCTATATAAGTGCACAAACTTGCAAGGACTGACTTTGGGCTTTATTAATCGTTATTGCAAATGCTAGTCGAATAGGAAATTGCAGGCGCTTAAAATCGAATGCCATCTCCGATGTGGTCATACGTTATATAGTTATGAGATGCTTAATCAATAACATTAAAAAATAATAAATAGATTAATTGATGAAATGATCCAAAGAATTATTATAAAAACGCACTGAGTGGTACTTCAAAATCTTTAACTGCCAAAAGGAGGCGACTTGTATCCATGAAAACCATTGGATTTATCCTCTCCAAAATCCATTTACGAACTAGGAGGAACACTATGTTTTAATTTAGACCTCTAAGTAGACCTTAGGATGCTTGGAACCAATGTAAAGTAAACTGTCGTGTAGTACAGGACAAATACCTAATTTAGATATTTTAAAATAGAGTTGGTTATCATACCCTAAGGTCAACAAAAGCAAAAATTTTCAGCTAATACATACACTTATAATTGAGAACCCAAATCAAGGATAACTATCCAGATCCAAATACGGTTACTGTATCTTATTCATAAAATAAAGCATTTAAAATATGATGTTGAAAATCAGGATTTTATCATGTAACAGTTCTATAGTGATATATTGTGATATCCCCATACTGAGAGTGGCCAGGATGGTACTTAGTGTAAGATTTATTGAATAAGAATCAATATTCTACAATTCTAAATAAAATTTACACAGTATTCCCCAGTATAATGGGGTTTCCGTAATGTAGTTTTACGGAAACCCCATTATACTGGGGTTTTTTGTTATAATATATAGATTTATACCTAACTAAACATTTTTCATTGATTCCATTGATTCATGTATTCAATTCAAGATTACTTATTATTTTCGAAATTTAATCAAATATTTCATATTAAGTCAAATATTGATAAATTCTTATACACAGAAATAATCCATGCTCAACTTTACGAAAAAAATTTCGTAACTTCTATTTTCGTAATATTTACAAAAATTTCGTGTATAATACTAATATTATTTAATAAAACCCTCTTCTATTTTTACGAAAGTACGAAAACCTTTCGTAATTTTTTTTTTCTTAAATTTTAGCGAAATTAAACATAATGATATTAATTATATTATGATTAAATAAAACTACAACATTTTTATAAAATTTAAGAAAAAGTATAATATTTTTCAAGAATTATTTTCATAAAAAAATTTAAAATTAGTGTGGAGAATAATTTTGAACTAAAATTAGAAAATTTATTTTAAAAGGAACAAAAATGTTTGAATAAATTAATATTTCGTAAATTTTACCATATATATTCAAAATTCACTTTTTTCAATTTATGTAAATTAATTTTTTCAAGAATATTTTGCATTATACTAAAATATTTCGTACAATTTCGTATATATTACAAAAGAATTTCGTGGTGCGAAACAACGAACGATTCGTACAATGTACGACATTTTTCGTATATATTAGGCGTGAATTTTTTCAGTGTAGGTATGTAGGATAATAAATCAGTTAAGAAATGTCGTTCCACTACTAAAATATCTAAAAATGTTATTCTAATATATAGGAGTAATAAAAATATTAAATTTTATAAAATATTGCAGCAATATTGAAAAAACAACAAAAAAACCCTAAAAAAGCAAATACTTTAACCTAAAAAATTAACAATACGTTTTCATTTTATCAAAAATTTCGTTAAATAACACGATTTTACATTTTATGGTAGAAAATTAAAATATAAGATATACTTTTAAAAATACAACAAACAAAAATTTATAAAATTTTACACAGCCAATTACTTAATTGATTCACTGTATACCCTTCTCACGAAGGTGTGTAAAAAATTAACAGAAGAGCTTATTGATAAAACAGAGAAGAGTACATTACATTTCTGATGTTGTTTTATATTTTTTATTTATAGTTTTTACATACATATTTTCATAAACTGAATTATTTATTTAATTTCGATTATTGAAGCGAAGCTCCCTTTTGAGTACGCAAGTAATACACTAATGATCAATTTATTTCTTACTTGCTAAAATTTAATAAATACTTTCATTCTTAAAAAATAATTCAGTATAAAAAAACAACCCACTTAAAGAATTTGAAAATTCTAACCACAATAGTTTTCCAGATTAACAATATGTTACATATGAGAGATGCCAAGCAAACTATTGCAAGTTCGCCAATTTTTATCTATCATTTTCACATTTTCTAAATGTTCACATGAATGTCAAAGTAATTCATATAAAATTTGAAGATTCTATCTCTAATAGTTTCTTAGATAGTTCTATATTTTTCTAGATAAACGATATTTTGTATTTTATTCATATGGGAGATGTCAAGTCCCCATTTAAAGATCGCTCGTTATACTCTAAATGTTCAATTGCTAAAATTTAATAAATACTTTCATTCTTAAAAAATAATTCAGTATAAAAAAACAACCCACTTAAAGAATTTGAAAATACTAACCACAATAGTTTTCCAGATTAACAATATGTTACATATGAGAGATGCCAAGCAAACTATTGCAAGTTCGCCAATTTTTATCTATCTTTTTCACATTTTCTAAATGTTCACATGAATGTCAAAGTAATTCATATAAAATTTGAAGATTCTATCTCTAATAGTTTCTTAGATAGTTCTATATTTTTTCTAGATAAACGATATTTTGTATTTTATTCATATGGGAGATGTCAAGTCCCCATTTAAAGATCGCTCGTTATACTCTAAATGTTCAAATGAATGTCAAAATTCTTCAACTAAAATTTAAAGATTCTCGCTTTTATAGATTCTCAGATATATGAATTTTTCTATTTTATTCATATAGGGGCTCAAAGCCCCTATATGAAATAATGTATTAATTTCCCAGATAAACGAATCCCCTCATGGGTAGTCCGCCAATTTTATACCCAAGATGTTAACATGAATGTTAATATTATTCGTACAAAATTTTAATATTCTAACTGTATTATTTTCGAAGTTTAAACAATTTAAGTATTTCATTTATATGGGAGGTACCACGCCCTATAACGCTAATCCGCCCAATTTTTATCCTAAATAATCACATTGACACTAAAGTGGCTCCGACAAAATTTGAGGACTCTAACTGAGTCCTCGCCCACTTGAAATTTCAAAATAAAAAGTAGCCCATTACCTATTCCAGACTTACA
>NW_025810618.1:0-1277 GCF_022045245.1 Lucilia cuprina
AACTAGAACTGAACTAGAACTGAACTAGAACTGAACTAGAACTGAACTAGAACTAAACTAGAACTGAACTAGAACTGAACTAGAACTGAACTAGAGCTGAACTAGAACCCAAAAAGAACCGTTTAAAATAATGAAAATTATCTTTTCATCTCTTTCCAACTTGCAATTTTTGTATCTCACTAAACTTTCATCCTTTTGTATGTCATATTCTTCATAAAACATTTATTTCGTAACACTTTGTTGTCTTAACCTGACTATCATGTCAACAGCAACCAACAATTGTAAATGATGATGTTGTTGGATACCTCCACAGAACTTCCATTCACAAAAAATTATCTATAAACCTAAATTTTTCAACCAGCAAGCGGAACAATTGACATTTTCAAGCTCATTGCAAATGTCATCATTTACACTTTCAAAAAACTTAAACAAAAAACAACAGGTAATGAAAACAGAAAAAAAAAATTAAAAACAAACCCAACTTTACCTTCAGATACCAACAAAGTTGTAGAGATACTGCTTAGGAGCACGATTATATACATATATATGACACAAATCTAAACAAACCAACCATCTAAACTGTCAGTTCAGTCTGTTTATATAAACTGTCTGTTAGTCGATAACTTATGATTAGGATGATGACTACGAAATAATGATGAATCTCCTTGTGCTGATGACATTTTTACGTTCTGTGTGTTTAAGTTGTTTATCTTTAAAAAAACCTTAAACCCCCTTTGAATGTAGTTGTACATGGTTTCTGAGCAGATTATGATTAAGTTAGTTGTTGTCGATGATTAGCTCGAGCATTGTCATTTGTGAAAAATATACACAAATGACAATGCTCGAGCTAAAACGTGATAAAAGTACTAGAACAGAACTAGAACAGAACTAGAACAGAACTAGAACAGAACTAGAACAGAACTAGAACAGAACTAGAACAGAACTAGAACAGAACTAGAACAGAACTAGAACAGAACTAGAACAGAACTAGAACAGTACTGGACCAGAACTAGAACTGAACTAGAACTGAACTAGAACTGAACTAGAACAGAACTAGAACAGAACTAGAATAGAACTCGAACAGGACTAGAACAGAACTAGAACAGAACTATAAAAGAAATATAACAAAACTAGAACAGAACTAGAACAGAACTAGAAACGAACTAGAACAGAACAGAACTAGAACTGAACTAGAACTGAACTAGAACTGAACTAGAACTGAACTAGAACTGAACTAGAACTGAACTAGAACTGAACTAGAACTAAACTAGAACTGA
>NW_025810619.1:0-1348 GCF_022045245.1 Lucilia cuprina
AACTAGAACTGAACTAGAACTGAACTAGAACTGAACTAGAACTGAACTAGAACTGAACTAGAACTGAACTAGAACTGAACTAGAACTGAACTGAACTAGAACTGAACATGAACTGAACTAGAACTGAACATGAACTGAACTACAACTGAACTAGAACTGAACTAGAACTTAACTAGAACTGAATTAGAACTGAACTAGAACTGAACTAGAACTGAACAAGAACTGAACTAGAACTTCACTAGAACTGAACTAGAACTTAACTAGAACTGAACTAAACTGAACTAAAACTGAAATAGAACTGAACTAGAACTTAACTAGAACTGAACTAGAACTGAACTAGAACTTCACTAGAACTTAACTAGAACTGAACTAGAACTGAACTAGAACTGAACTGGAACTGAACTAGAACTGTACTAGAACTGAACTAGAACTGAACTAGAACTGAACTAGAACTGAACTAGAGCTGAACTAGAACTGAACTAGAACTGAACTAGAACTAAACTAGAACTGAACTAGAACTGAACTAGAACTGAACTAGAACTGAACTAGAACTGAACTAGAACTGAACAAGAACTGAACTAGAACTTCACTAGAACTTAACTAAAACTGAACTAGAACTAGAACTTCACTAGAACTTAACTAGAACTGAACTAGAACAAAACAAGAACTGAACTAAACTGAACTAAAACTGAACTAGAACTTAACTAGAACTGATCTAGAACAGAACTAGAACTTCACTAGCACTTCTCTAGAACTTCACAAGAACTTAACTAGAACTGAACTAGAACTGAACTGGAACTGAACTAGAACTGAACTAGAACTGAACTAGAACTGAACTAGAACTGAACTAGAACTGAACTAGAACTGAACTAGAACTGAACTAGAACTGAACTAGAACTGAACTAGAACTGAACTAGAACTGAACTAGAACTGAACTAGAACTGAACTAGAACTGAACTAGAACTGAACTAGAACTGAACTAGAACTGAACATGAACTGAACTACAACTGAACTAGAACTGAACTAGAACTTAACTAGAACTGAATTAGAACTGAACTAGAACTGAACTAGAACTGAACTAGAACTGAACAAGAACTGAACTAGAACTTCACTAGAACTGAACTAGAACTTAACTAGAACTGAACTAAACTGAACTAAAACTGAAATAGAACTGAACTAGAACTTAACTAGAACTGAACTAGAACTGAACTAGAACTGAACTAGAACTTCACTAGAACTTAACTAGAACTGAACTAGAACTGAACTAGAACTGAACTGGAACTGAACTAGAACTGAACTAGAACTGTACTAGAACTGAACTAGAACTGAACTAGAACTGAACTAGAAC
>NW_025810620.1:0-1441 GCF_022045245.1 Lucilia cuprina
AAAAATTTTAATTATTACGATTAATTGAAATAATTTAAAATTAAACATTAAAATTAATGTACTTCTTATATTAGTAAATATTTATTAAAAAAATTATACTAAATGCTACGAAGCTTAAAATTAAAAAAACTCTGAAATATGTCAAAGAAAATGTCAAAGTTGACATTACTTTCAACATAAATGCCATAGAAAAAAAACATTTAGACACAATGAAAGAAAATCAACTCTGGTTTTTGACACAACAAATCAGAGTTGCTACATTCTTACGTATAAACTAACTACACATAAACAGTGAACGGAACGTCACAGAACGGAAACGTTACGGAACTTTCAAACTAACTGAGCAGGATATCCACAGTACGCATTTTCGCGTCAAAGCATTACGTGCTTTTTATACCTATTTCGAATTAAGTCATCTCGGATTGTATCTCTGATACCCACACAGAAAAAAAGATGAAGAAGAAGGAAAATATTTTTACTGGTTCAATAAATGTTTTTATTTGAGTTTTATTTATTTATTTATAGTTTTATAATGAACTTAAATGAATAGATATAATTCTTACTTGGTTTATAATATTTAAGGTATAACCCCCGATTCATAGGTTTATTATACATTTTCCTTACAAAATTCCTACAATAAACCATCAATAACTTTATTAAGCATTTATGAACATGGAGGTAAGTGTTTCAGTTTTCACAGTACAAAAAATAATTTCTAGAATATAAAATAAAATTGTTGTAAGAACCCAGGAAAAACTTACATTGAAAAGTAATAAGTTAAAATGATAATAAAACCTCTTTTCATTACTTCTTCAATAGCAGTTTAACTCTTTATTTTAACACGGTGATGCCATTGGAAAGAAGTACATCTACGCTCGCTTAAAAGTAGGGAGTTAAAGAAGAACATTTTGCTTACTAAGAAGTTGTTGAATAAGTTGTTTCGTGAGGAAAAAGGAAAACCAATAAAAAATCTTCATAGGAAAAAGAAAACAAGTAAAAAATCTTTAATAGAAAGAAGTAAAATATTTACTGAATTTTTCATATATAATTTAGCAAATTTGTTTACCAAAACTACAAATAATTTCAATACTAAAACTTACAACGCAAATTTTATTTCTCATTTCTGAAACTATTATTTTGTGCTCCTAAAACTAAATTACTCAAACATTTAATGTTATAAACCAAATAAGAATTATATGAATTCATTTTTGTAACATAATTCATTTTTGTAAACAAAAAACAAGCGATTTTTATGAAAAAATTGGACATATTTTTTCCTGTATGTGGTTATGTAAAACAAAAATTTTAACAAGCAATTAAATAAGAATGTGTTAACAAAAAGACAAAGCCAACAATAAGTAGTAGTTATTGAAAAGTAAGTGGTACTTTTTTCTAAAAATTTTAATTTTATAGAATTAGTAAAGATTTTTTAACATTCAAT
>NW_025810621.1:0-1092 GCF_022045245.1 Lucilia cuprina
AGAGTACAACAACTAAGTTAAGAGTTGTATTTGATGCGTCTTGTAAGACAACAACTAATGTTTCGCTAAATGATATCTTACATACTGGTCCTAGGTTGCAAGAAGATCATTTTAATATTTTATTAAGATTTAGAAAACATCGTTATGTTTTTTCAGCTGACATTGAAAAAATGTATAGACAAATCTGGATTTCTGACGCTGACAGAAAATATCAGTTAATATTTTGGCGCTGGAATCCAGATGAAACTATTAAAACATATGCTCTTAAAACTGTTACATATGGAACAGCTTCGGCTCCATATTTAGCAGTAAAATGTTTACAAAAGATTGCAGATTGTAAAGAAGACAATTTTCCAATTGAATCAGACGTAATTAGGAATGATTTTTACATGGACGATTTGATGACTGGAGGAGATTGTATAGAATCATTAAAACGAGTTAGAAAAAATATTGACAATATATTGATGGATTTCGGTATGCCTTTAAGGAAATGGTGTACTAATGAAAAAGTATTGCTCCAAGGTATTGATCCCAGTTATATAGAAAATGATTTAAATATAGAATCAAATAATTTGAAGTCTGTTAAAACATTGGGGATTGTGTGGAACCCAAAAACAGGCAGATTTAGTTTGAAGTGTAAATTGGAATTTCAGAATAAAATTTCAAAACGCACAATTTTAAGCGAAGTTGCTAAGTTATTTGACCCACTAGGTTTAATAGGACCAGTAACGGTAAAAACAAAGATGCTGCTCCAAGATTTATGAAAGTTAAAACTTGATTGGGACGATAAAATTCCAGAGCAAATGACTGAAAATTGGCTTAAAATTAAAGATAATTTAAAATTTCTGAATGAAGTAAACGTTCCAAGACATATTATTTGTGTTAAACCAACACAAATAGAACTTCATGGATTTTGTGATGCATCCATGAAGACATATGGGGCAGATGTCTATGTAAAGTCCATAGACAACAATGGGATAGTTAACTGTCATTTAGCTGCATCTAAATCAAGAATAGCTCCTATTAAAATTATTTCACTGCCAAGATTGGAATTATGTGCAGGTGTGTTATTAGTTGAGCTAATAAAAGTAG
>NW_025810622.1:0-1737 GCF_022045245.1 Lucilia cuprina
ACTGAACTAGAACTGAACTAGAACTGAACTAGAACTGGACTAGAACTGAACTAGAACTGAACTAGAACTGAACTAGAACTGAACTAGAACTGAACTATAACTGAACTATAACCGAACTAGAACTGAAATAGAACTGAACCAGAACTGAACTAGAGCTGAACTAGAACTGAACTAGAACTGAACTGGAACTGAACTAGAACTGAACTAGAACTGAACTAGAACTGAACTAAAACTGAACTAGAACTGAACTAGAACTGAACTAGAACTAAACTAGAACTGAACTAGAACTGAACTAGAACTGAAAAGTTTTTTCCTTAAGAAGCATAATTTCTATAGAAATGTTGCTTCTAAAAGAATCATTGTTTTTACAGAAAAGTTGCTTTGCAAAAAATCATGTTTTCCATTACAAAAGTTATAGAACCTACTTTTTCTTCTAATAGCATTGTTCTTTAGAAAAATTGCTTTTGAATGGATTATTCTTTACTGGCATTATAAAAAATAACTTTTTGTACTTTTTCAATCTCCGTTTTTAATAACAAAAAAATATATTATTTTTTCCCAACCTTAAACTATAATCAAAAAATATTTCTATTTAAATGCAAATATTTTTTCCAAATCCAAATGCGCTTCGTTGGTTTGAAAGTTTTTTGTTTATTTATTTTTTCAAAATGTTGAAATATTTTTAAATATTTTTGTTGTACGTAATGTAACATTTTGTGCTACAGGTGAAGTTAGTAGTTAGTTATTGCTATTGGTCTATAATGGGTAGTATTGTTATTGGACTATAATGGGTAGTAAGTATTTGTAGTTGTTGTTTTCAATGTTGTTTGGGGTCATGGAACATCATCTGCAAATCGTTGTTATTACTTTTGTTATGATTTTCATTTGTTCATTTACTTGTTTTTGAATTCATTTTTTTTGTTTGTAATTTTTTCCCCTTGTCTTTTAGAATTTTTGCGCTAGACTGACAGACACATTAATGAAAATTTTACAAATATTGCAAAACGTTAGGGTGGAGAAGTTTAAAGTTTCATTTACTGATGGTTAGCGAAAGTAATTTGTAATTATATGTGTATCTCTTTATGGGAAGCAATTTTAGTATAGAAAAAAAATCATATTTAAAATCAAAATAAATTTTGTTTAGTTTCTTTAAAAACAAAAAAAAACTTTTTCAAAAATAAAACAAAATAAAATATGACAATTTGTTTAGAATTTAGTACTAATTGTAAATTTGAAATGAAAAAAAATCTAAATGACCCCATTTGACACTAAATTTACCTGTCTATAGCAGTTGTGTAACTTGTATAACTCAAAAAGTTTTTCTGCCACAATCATAAAAGAAAGTGCTACACAATGTTTATGATTATGATGTTTATCTAATTTAGTTCTAGTTCAGTTCTAGTGCAATTCTAGTTTAATTCTACTTCAGTTCTATTTCAGTTCTACTTCAGTTGTAGTTGAGTTCTAGTTCAGTTCTAGTTCAGTTTTAGTTCAGTTCTAGTTTAGGTTTAGGAAACAACTTTTCCATAGAAAAATTCTGCTTTAAGAAGTAAATTTGATATAGAAAACACATGTGTTTAAGAAGAACATTCAGAACTAGAGCCGAATTAGAATTGAACTAGAACTGTGCATGAACTGAACTAGAACTGAACTAGAACTGAACTAGAACTGAACTAGAACTGAACTAGAACTGAACTAGAACTGAACTAGAACTGAACTAGAACTGAACTAGAACTG
>NW_025810623.1:0-1814 GCF_022045245.1 Lucilia cuprina
GAACTAGAACTGAACTAGAACTGAACTAGAACTGAACTAGAACTGAACTAGAACTGAACTAGAACTGAACTAGAACTGAACTAGAACTGAACTGAACAAGAACTGAACGAGAACTGAAGTGTAATCATTGAGATACGTTATCTATTTAAAAATTATCTTCTTTAAGACGAAATTTGTATACACAAACGTGTCTTCTTTGATAAGCTTTTTCTTTACAAAATAGTGTCTTTTTGGGAATTTTTTTTCTATGCAGAAATCTGTTTTATATACAAATAAAATCATATCGGTTATTACTACTTTGATTGAAACTATAGTCTATTTGTGAAATAATTTATCTAATAGGTCAAACATTTTATTTAATTTATGCAATTTGTTCGTTTTTTTTTTAATCATCTTTCATATGTGAATGTATAAATAGTAACTGCAAAATTTAAATCTTTATCTATAATAAACATTTTCAGACAAGAGCACTTGCTTTTGTTGCTATTTATACAGTTCCATTGTATATCAATTAAATTCACACTTTTCATGAAAAAAAGACTCCAACACAATCAGATTGTGTTTTTAGAATAGTTTAACAAATGATTTAAAGGAATTAAAACCTAGAAATAAGACGATTTTTTTCATAAATGCAAAAGTTACGAAACAAATTAACACATTCTAAAATTGGATTTAGAAAATACTTGACGATATATAAAATCAGCTTTTTACATTACATACATTCAAACTCTGGCTAGTTTGCATTCTCCAGCAAAAAAAAAACAGTAGTTTAGTTATTTTTTTCATTTAAATTTTGCATCATGAATAATATTTGTTGTTAAAAAATGAAAGAATAAAAAAAATGTGCTAAACAAAAAAATCATTGTAAGAATTTTTCCATTAAATTGAAAAAATACAAAATAAAACAGGGAGTAACGAACAGCAGCCAGCCAGCACAATAAATAGTTTGTTGCATGTGGAAATTGTTGATGAAACTTACTACAAATTTCATTTGTTTGTATGTATTTTGGAAAATTTATATGATAAACAAATGAAGGGGAGTCTGATACTTCATTTCCCTCTTCTGAATTAAGAAAAAAAAAAAACGGAAAATTGTGTGGCAAGCAAACAGCTCGACTGTGTACAATCTAAATACCAGTAGTGAGTGATACATTTGCTGCATTGTATGCCATCATCATAATAAAGTGTTGTTTAAATTACCTCCCTCTATGAAAGGAAATTGTTGCAGTAAGTAAGTGTAAACGTTTCATCAACACTTTCCAGCCAATGGCAACAGCATCACAACATTAAAATATATCTTGTAAACATTACAACGTGTAGAAAAACAAACGAAAACTAAATTTTCGAAACAAATTCGTGTTAATTTATGTTCAATAAAACCTGCACACAAAAGACATTAATATTAAATTAAAATTTTTTTGTAATTACTTATTAAATTATAAAAAAAAAATAATCTACTGAACAAAGTTTAACTAAAATTTCAATTTAAATTTCCTGTTGTAAAATTTCTGAAGATGAAATTACATGCTTGCCATTAGGTTTGGAGTTAAATTTTCTCATTAAAATACTTGAATAAAACACAAAAAGGAAAACTTTAGGTGTCTATACATATTACATTAACAATTGAGACCGATGAATAAAAAACAAAACTAGAAGAGCACTAGGACAAAACAGAACTAGAAGAGAACTAGAATAGAAGAGAACTTGAACAGAACTAGAACAGAACTAGAACAGAACTAGAACAGAACTAGAACAGAACTAGAACAGAACTAGAACAGAACTAGAACAGAACTAGAACAGAACTAGAACAGAAC
>NW_025810624.1:0-3384 GCF_022045245.1 Lucilia cuprina
AGTCTAGTCTATAGTCTAGTCTATAGTCTAGTCTATAGTCTGGTCTATAGTCTAGTCTATAGTCTAGTCTATAGTCTAGTCTATAGTCTAGTCTATAATCTGGTCTATGGTATTTTTTTAATCCAATGTATAGTCTATTTTACATTGAAAGGTCTCCTTCAATTCAAATCCCTTCTAAGATACTGTTTAAAAATTTTTAAAACTTTAAAAACCCACAAAAAAGTTTTCTTTTGTGTATTTTAAAATGATTTAATTTTGTAAATATATGTGTATGTATGTGTTGATAAAAAGCAACAACAACAAAAACAATCACAATAGTAAAATGACAGCATCAAACCTCCACCATCTACATATGTATGTTTGCATGTTACTGCCTACCATCGCCAACATCTCGAGGTGTTTGAAATCTCTAAAGTATTGTAAAAAGACGATTTGTTTGCAGAAAGTTCATAGAATTTTCCGAGGGATTTTAATGATTTTTATTTTATTATTTTATTCATTTTGAATTTTACTGTAGTTGACAGTTTGCCAATCACAACAAGAAATGAAATATTTGTGTTGATGTTTTGTTTCTTGTAATTTAAAATTTAATATTTATAGAAATATATAAGAAATGTGAAAAGGGTAGCTGGGTGTCTTTAAAAGAAATATAATGTTAAATAAAACATAGGTGTACAAATTTAATTAATATTAATAATTAGAAAAAAACATGATTTCGTCGGAAAATATATAATAACTAATAATTATCTTAATTATCATTATAAATATCAATGTTTTGCATTTACTGCCTCTATGTCCCTTTAGTATAATTAAATAATTTAAATTTATTTCCCACCAGTCCTCCTTTTTCCACCCATCATGCATGACCATTTTTTCATAGTGCTGTTTGTTCATGCAAAATAAATCATTGTGTAAATAAAACAACACAATAATTAAAAACCATAAATTATAAATGACAAATAATAGTTTTTGTCTAAAACTCCAAACTGTAAACTTTGGTTCCGTGGTCAATAGTTGTAGTTTTAATTGTATTTAATGCACTTGAAATTGTATGATGTCAAATATTTGATTCAATTGATAAATGTTATTAGCGATAGGCAACATTTAGAGTGCATTTATAATGAATTATTGTTCTTTTGTAGTTGTTTATTTTAGATGAAATATTTACAAATTCAAACGGATTTTAACATAAAAATTCTATTTCATGTATAGACTATGGTCTACTTTACAGTTTAGTATGGTCTATAGTCTGGATTGTAGTCTGGTCTATAGTTTAGACTATAGTTTATTCTATAATCTAGTCTTTAGTATATTCTATAGTCTAGTTTATAGTCTATTGTATGGTTTATTAAATAGTCTTGTCTTTATTCTAGTCTTGTTAATAGTCGAGTCTAGAATGTAGTCAATAGTCTACTCTACAGTCTAGAGTAGTTTATAGTATAGTCTACAATCTAGTATATAATTTAGCTTACAGTGTATAGTTAATTCAATCGTTTAGTTTATAGTCTGGATTATGGTCACGTCTATAGTCTAGTCTAGTCCATAGTCTTTAATATAGTCGAGTCAATAGTAGCATCTATAGTATAGTCTTCAGCGCAGTATATAATTTAGTCTATATCGTAGTCTGTTAAAAACTCTAGTCTATAGCGTATTAAATAATCTAGTATGTGTAGTATGTAGTCTAGTCTATAGTTTAGTCAATAGTCTAGTCTACAGTCTGCGCTATAGTCTAGTCTATAATCAGGACTATCGGATATTTTAGTCTTGAACTTATTCTAGTCTATAGAGCGGCATATAGTCAATAGTCTTGCCTATAGCCTGGACTATAGTCTAGTCTATTGTCAGAAGTATGCGTTGTCTTAAGCCTGGACCATAATTTAGTCGCTAGTTTGGATAATATCCAGACTATATTATCTGGATACAGACTAGACTATATTACAGACTATAGTCCATACTCTAGTTTAATCTCTAGTCTATGGTATATATACTAGTCCATATATATAATAGACTATAGTCTGGAATATGTCTATATTCAGGACTATAGACTAAAGTCTGAACAATAAATTAGTTTATAGTCTTGACTACAGTCTTAACTGTACTCTGGACAATTCTATAGGCTGGACTATAACTTAACTTTAATCTAAAATAAAGTCTGGACTATAGCCTGGAGTATAATTTAGTCTATACTCTATTGTCTGAACTATATACGAGATTTCAAGAAAAATTTAATAGTTTAAAAATGTTAAACTGTATTGTTTAAAATTATACAACTAAATTATTTTGTGCACTTAGGTACATAAATTTCCCACAAATCTTAAATGCGTGGCAACAATAAAAATAATCGAAGAATTTTTATATCAAAAAGCAATTTTAAATGCATTAAAAGTGTTATTCTAACAATTTTTAAAACTAGTGAAATGAAAAAAAAACACAAAATACATGAAAACTTAGAGGAGTAAATGTTAATAAAGGAAATTCAACACCGATAAGAAATACGAATAAAAAATCCCATAAAAAAGAGAAAACAAGTACAAATAAAATGTTTTAATATTAATAGAGCAACCAACACCAGATTGAAAAAGAATTCTTTAAACTACAAGTCAAATTTATTTAGTTCATTCAGAATTTTAAACTTTAATGTATAGAGTAAAAAAAACTGGAAAAATATTAAAAAAATAGAAAATACTTTTTATTTTTCCTTTGGAAACTCTGTCAAAAATCCCACGATGAATCACACAAAAGCCAAAATAGTGACTGATTCTAACTGCTGCCATGATTGTTGGATTTTCCCAAACAAAATAAACGGTTTGCTAACAAAAGCTTGTACTTGTATGGTAGGCAGACTAACTGGATGGTTGCGTTTCGCCTCGTAATCATTTCCACTTCAATTAATGCTTGATGATGACAAAAAAAAAAAAACAAGGAACCATACACTTTTTATGGTGGAACTATAAACAATAGTAAATGGCAACAGCATAATAATAACAAGAGTACGAAACAAAATTCATTAATAACTGCGTGCTTATATGGAAAATAAAACACAACAACATCGTACAAAAAATGGAACAAAATAATAACGGAAAATATGAAATAAAGATAATACTTAAGCAGCTATAATAAATAAAACAGAAATTTACGAGGGCTGTTTTAAAAATAAAACAATCGAGAGGTTTTTGTTTTCGATAATATAATTGATTAATTTATAGCCTAGTCTATAGTGTATTGAATAACCTAGTCTATAGTCTAGTCTATAGACTAGTCTATAGTGTAGTCTAAAGTCTAGTCTAGTCTATAGTCTAGTCTATAGTCTAGTCTATAGTCTAGTCTATAGTCTAGTCTATAGTCTAGTCTATAGTTTAGTCTATAGTCTAGTCTATAGTCTAG
>NW_025810625.1:0-2935 GCF_022045245.1 Lucilia cuprina
TCAGTTCTAGTTCAGTTCTAGTTCAGTTCTAGTTCAGTTCTAGTTCAGTTCTAGTTCAGTTCTAGTTTAGTTCTAGTTCAGTTCTAGTTCAGTTCTAGTTCAGTTTTAATTCGGTTCTGTTCTTGTTTAGTTTTCTTTCATTTCTAGAAAAAAGTACTTTTCAATAGATATCCTTTAAAAGAAGTATCTCTCTACTGCAATCCAATTCCTCTCTGGCCAAATCAAAAACAACCATTAATTTTACCTGTGATTGAAAAAACAACAACACGCTACAAAAACTGTTAATCTCACCATGATACCCGAATAAATCTCTTTGTTTAGAATCTTTCTTCGTGTTCTTTAGTGTAGTGCTGCTGTTATTTTCTTTCTCGGTTTTCTCTAGTTGCAACATACTCCTCCACTTATAATACACATACACAAATACAGATACATTCAATCATATTCAGATATATTTATTTTTTTTACTTGAGGACGATGTTGATGGTAAACAAAACCAGTAATAATTTTTTTTTGTTGTATTTATATTTTGAAAAGAAATGTTTACAAATGGTTTGCATGTATATACGTATGTATGTGTTAGTGTAATTACGGTTTTTTGTAGAGCCGAGTACTAATATACTCGTGCATATTCATACACAGATACTATTAGTGAATGTATTAGTTCAGGTGAAACATACAAGTTCTTTTTGTTGTTGTTTGACAAAGAGACGTCTGTTATTTATTTATGATTGTTGTTGGTGTTGTTGATTTTATAAAAGAGTATGAGTTGTATGTTTGTTATGAAGTGTGTGTGTGCATTAAAGTGCATAATACTGTATCCCAGTGAACATTTAAAAGTTTGTTGTCTGATTTATCACCAAACTGAGTATTTTTCTTGTACTTTTGTTGATTAAAAATGATAATTTGCTTATTGATTGTAGAGAATATCACAAATTTTGTTTAATTTAATGGAATATTTGTCTAAAAACTGTTTTGACTTTCTGTAGGGTATTAACTAGATTAATCATATTGAGATTGTAAATTTCTCATAGAATATGTTGACTGGGATGTAGTTACTCTTTTTGTTTTGTGGTCTTTAAGAAACGTGTTTGGTTTTTGTTGTACTCTTGGTACTTGTTTCTAAAAACTCCAACAACAATCGTTAGTACAATAGTGTACCACTTGTATGAGTGTTGAGTGAGTGAACGTGAGCGTGTGTATTATTTTACAGGGAGTTTTTGAAAGACGAGAAGTAGAAAATTAAAGAAAAACAACAATAAACAGAGTAAGAAAGAAAAAAAAACGAGCTGTACGTAAATCGTTTGTTGTTTTTGTTAGACTCAAGAAATTGGTCGATTGTTTGATTTTAACAAACAAGTTTTAGTTTAATACTAAACTTACGGGCGTGTGGACGTATAATTTTTAGAAACTGCTATACGTATTAAAGACGGGTTTAAAGATTTTTCTAAAAGATTTTTGTGTGATTTCAAAAAACGTGTTTAAAGTGATAAAACAAAAAGAAACAGAGAAACGAAACAGAAAAAAAAACAAATATTGTTTAGAAAAATTTTAAAAATTGGCGCCTATTTAAAAGAAAAAGTTTCATAAATTGAAAAAAATATTAAAAAACAACCTAAAAATTTCTTAAAGAAATTAAACAAAAAATATTAAACTGCAAAATTTAAAAAAAGAAAATGTATCTATAACTTTAAACCAGTTTAAAGAAAAATAGTTTAAAAGTGTTTTTGTTTAACTTAAGTTCAACATTTATTGGATTATTAGTTGCCTACCTATATTTTTGGATTATTTTCTTAATTATAAAGATTTTTCTTAACAAAATCTTTACAAGTAAGTTTTAAAGTTCTTTTGAATTTTCTAACCAAAAACCTTTACAAACTGTTGATTTTGTGGAATATTAATAGAAAATACACCTGTTGTTAGTAAGGTTTTCAAAAAACCGGAATGATGTTTAATCACAAAAGATTTTTGTTTTAATTATAAATTGTTTTAAATACGATTCTATTTTTTATTAAACTTTAAACAATTTTTAACTACTTTAGCAATTTTTTTTCGTTAAATTTTATGAAACCGGAAATCTATAATAAACAAAATGAAATATTGACAATTTAATTTATTTTTGAAACTAAACAAAATTAAACCGGATATTTATTTAAAACTGTGTTTTTGAAAAGTAAACAAAAAAAAATTGTTTCAAACTACCCCTGAGCCAACAGTTAAATCAATAAATTCAAAAAAATTAAAACCTAATTATAGCTGATTTTTTTCAATATTAATAATGCCTTAAGAAAATATCACAAAAAGTTCAATTATGTAATCGTGAGTTATCAAAAAACTAAAACTTGTCAGAGCAAAAGTTGGTCAAGTTTAATTGAGTATTAAAGAAAAAAAACCTTCATCATAAGTTGTTTAAAATAAAATCAATGTCTAAAATGTTTGAAATTTGTTTCTAATAGCTAGTTGATTTAACGCAAATTAATGCACTTTTCTTTTAAAATATTCTCTTGAAATCAAGTACATTCCAGTATTTTGTAATTCTAGGTATTAATTAATTTTACTAAATACATATAAATTAGCTTTCAATTTTAAACCTGAAAGGTTTTCTTAGAATTTTACTGGACTACATTAGCAATAAGTTAGCAGTTTTACAATTAATAATCATTAATATAATAGAAAATATTAAATAACGGATTTTAATGTAAAATATTGAATTATTTACATTATTTAGATCTAGTTCAGTTCCAGTTCAGTTCTAGTTCAGTTCTAGTTCAGTTCTAGTTCAGTTCTAGTTCAGTTCTAGTTCAGTTCTAGTTCAGTTCTAGTTCAGTTCTGTTCAGTTCTAGTTCTAGTTCAGTTCTAGTTCAGTTCTAGTTCAGTTCTAGTTCAGTTCTAGTTCAGTTCTAGTTCAGTTCTAGTTCAGTTCTAGTTCAGTTCTAGT
>NW_025810626.1:0-2374 GCF_022045245.1 Lucilia cuprina
AACTAGAACTGAACTAGAACTGAACTAGAACTGAACCAGAACTGAACTAGAACTGAACCAGAACTGAACTACATCAACCTTATAACATATCCGAATATGTCTCTAATTATTACTTTTTTCAACTTTCAATTGCTTAACGATTATTTTACAAAATTTCTTGTATTAATTTTTCTTATAAACATTTGCTTTCTAACAAAAAAAAAACTAAATTCCAATTTTCATTAACAATAGTCATTTAAATTTCAGTTCATTATTAACGAAATTTCTCCATTCATTATCGCAATCAGCAATAAAAATTGTTTATTCATTTTTTCAATTGTTCAACTGGATCTGATGGACTTTTTTGTTAAAACAATTTTTACTCTTTTTTGTTTTGTACTTCAACTTACTTATTTTGTTGTTCTTTTGCATTGGCTTTAGCAATTATTGAATTCCATTTAGCGATTATATGAGGATGAGTTATTTCGATATCCTTGTAGCTACCGGATGCTTGCAGGCAACCATCTTTCAACACAATTAACTAGAAATAGAAAAGGGGGAAAATAAGTAAGGGTAATATTTTGAAACTACAGCGAATCACTAGAGCTCCAATTCTGCTCTAGTTAAGTTCTAGTTTTGTTCTAGTTCTGTTCTAGTTCTGTTCTAGTTATTTTCTAGTTCTGTTCTAGTTCTGTTCTAGTTCTGTTCTAGTTCTGTTCTAGTTCTGTTCTAGTTCTGTTCTAGTTCTGTTCTAGTTCTGTTCTAGTTCTGTTCTAGTTCTGTTCTAGTTCTGTTCTAGTTCTGTTCTAGTTCTGTAGAATACTCATTTTATTATAATGAAGGGTATACAAATAGAAGTACATGTTAAGTTACTACCACAGTCATAATAAAACTATAAAGTCAGGAATTAAAATGAAGCAAAAAACCAACACAAATATTGTGAAATGAAAAAGTAAATTTCAAAACAATAATGAAATGGATAAAAATTTATAAAATTATGCAATAAATTAAATATTTCTTTGTTGAAACATAAAATAACAAGTAAAAAGGAAAATAATTGAATTTCTACTAAAGAGAACAAATGAAAAAAATTCAAATTTAAAATAACCATTAAAAAAACATTTCAATAGAATTAATAAAAAAATAAACATTTGGCTAAAAATATCGAAAAGAACTGTTATAAAAAAATTAATATTTGTCTATCAGTTATACCTCAAGGGCAAAATCTTTCAAAAAATGTGTCCTTTTTCTTCTCAACAAAAAAATATAAAATTTATTAGTTTTTTAACACCAGGAAGTGACAGTTGAGTTATTTTTTCTTTTACTTATTTTTAACCATTTTTATTATTGTTAAAAATTTATATTTAAAGCTCTAAAGGCGAGCAGAAAGAAAATGTCCTTTTTCTAGGTTTTGATGTATGTATGTGTGAGTCTGTGTTCAAGATAGTTGCGATAGTATGTTTTAGTGAATAACACTTACATTGTGTGCCTGTTGTAGTAAATTTAATTGTTGTGTCACTAAAATGACAGTGCGATTGGCTTTCAATAGCATTTTTTTAATACTTTGTTCAAATATGTGACGGGCTACTTCATTGTCTAACGATGATAAAGGATCATCCTGCAAAAAGAAAAAATAAAGAGAGGGAGAGAGAAATATAGAAAATACAAAAATCATTATATTAAAAAACTAGACATGTAACAAAATTGAAAAATAAAAATTCATGCAAAATATTGAATGAACAAATAAAAATGATTTGAGATGAAAACAGCTGATGGCAAAATATATTAAAATCTACCACTCACCATTATTACGACATTAGCTGACGAATATAAAGCTCTCGCTATGGCCACTCTTTGTCTCTGACCACCCGACATATTGATACCACGCTCTCCTATCACCGTCAAATCTCTTGCCGGCATTAGCTCTATATCCGGTTTAAGAGCACAGGCTTCAAGTACAAAATCATAGCGGCGTGGACGAAAAGATTCTCCAAATAAAATATTCTCACGAATACTGGCATTAAGAAGCCAGGGCTGTTGAGGTACAAAAGCAATCGTAGAGGTTCTGAAAGGAGAGAAAGGATACAAGAAAAAATTTTAAAATCTAAACTTAAATGTAAGCTCAATCTTGTTGTAAATGTTTTATTTAATTTATTCACAAATTACTGTAATGTTTCTATACATATTTGGTGCTTATAATTGGCGAAATTAAATTTACTTTCCCGCACAATAGTGGACTTTTAAAATTATGAAACATTTGAACGAAATATGCTTAACAAATTGCAGAATTTGCTCCATTTTAGAAAAATATTAAATGGACGACAATTAGTTAAATTGGGTTCAGTTTTAGTTCAGTTCTAGTTCAGTTCTAGTTCAGTTCTAGTTCAGTTCTAGT
>NW_025810627.1:0-566 GCF_022045245.1 Lucilia cuprina
ACACAGAAAAAAAACCCAATGTAAAATCAACATGGAAAAATGTTGATTTCGAGTCATTGTAAATTTTTGACAAAATTTAAAAAAAAAGTATATTCAACATTGTTTCGATTTGAATTAACATTAAAAGATGTTGATTTAATCTTAAAAATAGTTATTTCAACATTATTCGTTTTAAAATAAAGTTGTGCACATTTGATTTAACATTTTTTAATGTTAAAATAACCTTTTTAAATGTTGATTTTATAAAATTCATTTTCATAGTAAAAACAAAAGTTTTTAACGTAAAATCAACATTGTGCATAGTTAAAATAACATGAGCCAATGTTAGTTTAACATTTTATTTACAATAAAATCAACATCGAAACATGTTGAAACAACATGTGAAAACTAAAAATTATTAATGAATTGCGAATAAAATGTTTTCATGTTAAATCAACATTAGTCCATTGTTAAAACAACATTGTTTTCATGTTAAATCAATGTTGGTTCATGTTAAAAAACATTTAAAAATTACAGTTTCTATACATAGTATAAATAACATGGTTTCAAGTTAAATTAACATTGAA
>NW_025810627.1:576-678 GCF_022045245.1 Lucilia cuprina
TCGACATCAGTTAATTTTAAATTGACATTGATTCATGTTAAATCAACATTGTATCATGTTAAATCAACATTATACCACGATAGAAACAATTGGAATCAGATT
>NW_025810627.1:688-1301 GCF_022045245.1 Lucilia cuprina
CGTTAAATTTTGAAATAACATGAGAAAGAATTGAAATGAAATGAAATCATGTTGAATTCTGCAAAAAGTACCGCTATTTTAGAACATAAAAAATGCTTCATTCATCTATTAGTAAAGCTTGTATCGTGCGTGTTTTATTATAAAAGCGTGTTTTAAAAGTAAGTTAAATACATTTTTAAACATAAAAATATAATTATGTCTTTGCCTAAGAATAATAATATTCATGTGTCAAGTGTTGTGGAAGAAATTGTATCAATTGAAGAAAACATGAATTTCTTAAGTGACGAAGATGGTAATATTATATTAAATATTCCAGTTGTTCAGAATACTAGTGAAAATTCACAATTAGATGATCTGCTGCAAACTTTTAACTTAATTGAAGTAAAACCTTATTTAACAAGTAAGTAATTGCATTTAATGAATTTTTTAAGATAATTTGACTAATGTGAGTATCATTTATTTATTTAGATGCGCAAATTACATTTGATAGCTTAAGGTATTTATCAAAGGAAGATATAAAGGAAGCCATACCCCCTATTGGTATTCGTGCTTGTTTCCGAGAAAAACTTTTTAGTTGGAGAAAAACTGAGGTATTAAACATTATTACAACTAT
>NW_025810628.1:0-2816 GCF_022045245.1 Lucilia cuprina
AGATAGATAGATAGATAGATAGATAGATAGATAGATAGATAGATAGATAGATAGATAGATAGATAGATAGATAGATAGATAGATAGATAGATGGATAGATAGATAGAAGTGACTATAAATAGATCTTTATCGATTACTGCGATTTTCTATAGAAAAGTTATCCTTGCATTTATTTTTTTTTGCCTAAAAATAACGTATGATTGATATTTAATATTCAACTCAACTCACCACACAACACTCATACGCCACAAAGTAATATTCAATTAAAATTTTCTCTTTTATGTTGAAATGTTTATTGGTGGCTGTAATAATAATTATAAATAATCTCCATAATTATAAAACATAAAAAAGACTTTATTAATTACGAAATTATGTTAATATTAATATATGTAAATGCACACATATATTTATATATATTTGCATTACACACTTATTACAAATAAAGAAAAATAAAGCAATTTTGTGATTAATTATAACGGAAGTTGTAGGTATTGTATTACAAATAAAAAAATTGAAAAAAATAGGAAATTAAATGAAAATAAAAGCTATTAATTTTATATTTAATTTAATCAAATTTAATATATTTTTATAAAAATAAATTTTATTTAAATTTGATCTTTTTAACAGTATTTTGTTGTATACAATTTTTAACTTGTAAGTTTTTTTTACATAATGTCAAATGAAGTTTAGAATATGACATAAAATATTATTTGCGAAGAAAAAAAAAAAAAAAAAAAAAAACTTTTAACAAACTATGTAGACATTAGAACATGTTAAATATGTCATAAATTTTCATGCTGCCATTTTAACAAGGATATAGCGATGGAACCTTACAACATACATATGCAGAAGTTTAAGAGAAGAGTAAACTAGTTAGTTAATTAGATAGTAAGATAGTAAGTTAGTTAGTTAGTTAGTTATTTAGTTAGTTAGCTAGCTAGCTAGCTAGCTAGCTAGCTAGTTAGTTAGTTAGTTAGTTAGTTAGTTTGTTAGTTTGGAACAGTGTCAAGGTTATCGCATTTAATACAACTAATCAATTTATTAAACTGAAGAACTATAACAAGTTTTCACCCTTTGCCAGGAATATGTAAAACAATTATTTAAATTAAAATTTTTCACCATGCCTCAGGTAATTTATTGACACAATCTCACTCAATATCTAATTTAATTAGCAGCTAATTACAAACAAAATGTTATGAAATATTTCTTTTTTAACTGGCATTGGAAACACTGTCTCCTCTTCATAATATCCTTCACTATTTCGTTCGCTTCAGATACGCTCATTTCACAGTCTCTAAATTCAAATTTAAAATTATTAAAAATATTTTTACGGCCATTGTTGTTGACTTCATCAAAATAACATCAAGAGCAAAAAACTAATAAAACACAAACACTTAAGGGTAACATTGTTGCAGAGTCCTGGGGGATGAAACCAAGAAAGAATTAGTAAAAATAGTCAACAGTTTGAACAATCTAAAAGCAGCACCTAAAGATGTTTCCTTTACCAAAATACTTTTGCCTTAGTGTTGGTGCCTGTGTTTTTTATTTTGACACTTTGTGTGTCTTTTTTTTTGAAGGCCTTTCGTTGTTTTTATTCACTCTTTATAACCAATTAACGTAATTAGTAAATTTTTGCTCTTACACTTTTAGCTTGTTTATAGAGGCAGGCCAAATCCTTCTTTATGGTCTAAAACACTAGTTATTTTTTTGTGTATAAATAAAATGTTAAATATTTTGAAAGATTTTTTTTGCTCATAAAATGACGTTGAACATAATGCTTTCCTTAGAGACACTAATACATTTAAGTGATAAATAAAATAATTGTTTTGGTTTTTGTTGTCTTAAGCATTTTTAATTTACTGAGATTTAACAAGTCTTAAATTTATTAATGTTTTGGCAATACATATTTTCTTTCTTGCACAATGAAAGAATTTTTACTTGCTTTTACATAGTGAAGATTGTAGACTATTCTATAGTTGATACTATAGACTATTCCATAGGTAAAATACTATAGAATATTTTATAATGGACTATAGCCTATTCTATGGACGGGTCTACAGAATATTTTATAGTCAACACTATAGACTATTCTGTATTCGAGACTAAAGACTATTCCATAATGTCTATAGTCGAGACTATAGACTATTCTACAGTCAAGTTTATAGACTATTTTATAGTAGAGACTATAACTATTCTATAGTAGAGACTAAAGACTATTTCATAGTCGAGACTATAGGCAATTCTATATTCGAGACTATAGACTACTCTATAGTCAATACTATAGACTATTCTATAGTCGAGACCATAGACTATTTCATAGTCCAGCCTATAGACTATTCTATTATCGAGACTATAACTACTTTATATGTACGAGACTATAGACTATTTTATAGCCCAGACTAAAGACTATGCTATCGTCGAGACTATTCTGTAGTCGAGACTATAGACTATTCCATAGTCGAGACTATAGACCATTCTATGGTCGAGACTATAGACCATTATATAGTCGTGAATATATACTATTCTGTAGACGTGACTATAAACTAGTATATAGTCTAGACTATAAACTAGTCTATAGTCGACACTATGGACTATTCCATAGTAGAGTATATAGACTTTTCTATAGTCGAGACTATAGACAATTCTATATTCGAGACTATAGACTATTTTATATTCGAGACTATAGACTATTCTATAGTCGAGACTATAGACTATTCTATAGTCGAGACCGTAGACTATTCTATAGTCGAGACTATAGACTATTCCATAGTCGATACTATAGACTATTCCATAGTAGAGTATATAGACTATTCTAT
>NW_025810629.1:0-2484 GCF_022045245.1 Lucilia cuprina
TTCAATCGAAAGATTTTCTATAGAAAACTTTTCAATCGAAAGATTTTCTATAGAAAACTTTTCAATCGAAAGATTTTCTATAGAAAACTTTTCAATCGAAATATTTTCTATAGAAAACTTTTCAATCGAAATATTTTCTATAGAAAACATTTCAATCGAAAGATTTTCTATAGAAAACATTTCAATCGAAAGATTTTCTATAGAAAACATTTCAATCGAAAGATTTTCTATAGAAAACTTTTCAATCGAAAGATTTTCTATAGAAAACTTTTCAATCGAAAGATTTTCTATAGAAAACTTTTCAATCGAAAGATTTTCTATAGAAAACTCTTCAATCGAAAGATTTTCTATAGAAAACTTTTCAATCGAAAGATTTTCTATAGAAAACTTTTCAATCGAAATATTTTCTATAAAAAACTTTTCAATCGAAATATTTTCTATAAAAAACTTTTCAATCGAAATATTTTCTATAGAAAATTTTTCAATCGAAAGATTTTCTATAGAAAACCTTTCAGTCGAAGGATTTTCTATAGAAAACATTACAGTCGAAAGATTTTCAATAGAAAACTTTTCTAACGAATGATTTTCTATAAAAACGTTTCTAACGAAAGATTTTCTATAGAAAGATTTTTTATAGAAAACTTTTCTAACGAGCGATTTCCTACATAAACGTTTCTAACGAAAGATTTTCTATAGAAAATTTTCAATCAAAAGAATTTCTTTAGAAAACTTTTCAATCGGTAGATTTTCTGTAGGAAACGGAAGTTTTCTAATAAAATTTCTTTCATTAAAAGTTGTTGAAAAAAACTTTATTCATTGAAGAAGTTATTCCTACAAAAGTTTTAAATTTGGGTTTCATTTCTTTTACAGTTTTGCCTGCATACCTGCCGTTCATGTCTTCGAAAAGTGTTTCTCCGATTCCAGTGTGGCTATTGTTACAATTTTCATCCTAAATGTTATCATACCTCTTTTCACCATGTCCATTATTGTATTACTAGGTGTAGTGGGTGATTCAGCCACCTGGGATGAGTGGCGTTTCTTCTTAAATCATCGTTTATTCCTTATCTTCCCTCAGCATGCTTTGGGTGATGGTCTACTTGAAATATGTAAAAATTATATGGTTGCATTGGTATTCAAACGTTATGATATTGATTCTTATAAAAATCCTGTAAACAGTGATTTACTTAAACCCCATTATATCTCATTAACCATATTGGGTATATTGTTTATATGTATCAATGTCTTGCTAGAGTCGGGTTTATGGTATAAGTTTAAGGAGATAATTAGTGAACGTGTGGGCCTATGTCAAGCCAAAGAAAATAGACATTTTGAAGAATTGAAAATTGTTTCAATACAAAACTCTCTTAAGAGAAATGATAAAATGGATAGTACACCTGCTCTGAAAGTGGAAAATCTTTGCAAATCCTATGGTAAAAATCAATATGCAGTTTCGAATATAACATTCTCGGTAAATGCAGGAGAATGTTTTGGTTTATTGGGTAAAAATGGTGCGGGTAAATCGACCATTTTCAAAATGCTATCGGGACAAGTGCAACCCAATGTGGGTCATATTGTCTATGAAAATGTAAGTTTTATTGACTTTATATCATTACCAGCTTCTTAAAAAATGTAATATTTTTCTTTTAACAGCCGGAAATTTCCTATTGTCCTCAAACTAATACTTTGGATTCCTTACTTACTGTGCGAGAATGCATAGAATTTTATGGTCGTCTTAGACGTATTACCAATATACCCAAGGTAAGTTCTTTCTTTCTTTCAAAATTTCCTACAAATTTGGAATTACTTTATTAAAATTCGTTTATCAGTATCTCCATGTTAATACAATCTATAAGACTTTGTGTTAATATATTTATTTCGCCATGTGACAGACGCATACAATTTGTTTCCTTTAACATAAATTCTTCCGGATTCTGTGTATGATTTAAATCTCTTATTTGCATAATCAAACTGCGTGATGACACCATTTCCTTATCGTACACTGTGACCGTACAATATATTGGTCTTACCGTCTGTACGCTAGCCAGCCAAATTACTAAAAGTTCTTGATTTATAGAATTGGGATTGTGAATATTTCCTTTAAGTTTATCTTTAATATTCAATAGCGTTGACCAAGACGTGCGACAGGCCATTATGAGAATGGGTAGATGGGAAGTTAAATGTTCATAGGGTTTGGGTAAAAAGGCATTATTTATGCAAAGCCCTCTTTCTGTGGGTCGCGAAGAACTGGAAGTAACGAAAATATAAATAATTAGTTTACGTCAATATGTTAATTTCGGTTTTCTCCATGTTCTATACAAAATCTTTGGTTTTTATTGGTTTCCACAGAAAAGTTTTCTATAGAAAATCTTTCGATTAAAAAGTTTTCTATAGAAAATCTTTCGATTGAAAAGTTTTCTATAGAAAATCTTTCGATTGAAAAGTTTTCTATAGAAAATCTTTCGATTGAAAAGTTTTCTATAGAAA
>NW_025810630.1:0-1148 GCF_022045245.1 Lucilia cuprina
CATTTTGGGTGAATTTGGTTAACTTCTGTTGCTTCGTTTTATCGTGAGCGTGTTTTACACAGACAGACGGACAGACGGACATAGCTAGATCGACTCAGAATTTGATAAAGACCCAGAAAATATATACTTTGTTGGGTCTTAGATGAATATTTCTTGGTGTTACACACGGAATGACAAAGTTATATATACCCTCTATCACCACTTATGGTGGTGGAGGGTATAAAAAGGGCCAATTTTAAAAAAAAGTCAAAAATGTTTTTGATTTAAAAATATCAAAAATATTTTATTAAATTTTTTTTAATTTTTTTTCGAAAGATTGCATAAATAGCTTTCTAAACTATTTGGGACATATTTTGCTAAGAACAATAGGTAATAAGTTACATGGATGAGAAAAAACACCTGCATGGCCAAAATGTCAAATTTTGACCGCCTCTAACTTAGAAAATTCACAAGCGATCTTGTTGAAAAATTGTGTCTGAATTACTATCCAATAGAACTAACTATGGTGCATATTTCATAGCGGAAGACATCGATTTCAAAAGTTGGTTCACTTAACGTGAAATGACTCATATGTTTCATTTTCATCTTATGCTATAGTTGTCTTCTAATATAAAGAAATTCAACCGTTTATTAAATTGAAAGAATTTGGGAAATCCCTTAAATATATGTTTAATATTCATCTTATGCTATATTTTTTGTGAAACATGTACATTTTCTAATTTTCTCAAGAAGTGTAAATTATGTCAACTTTTTTAGAGTTTCATAAACCTTTGAATTTTAAAAGTTGTATAATTTCTAGAAATTCAACTGTTTAGTATAGTAAATTGAAATATATTGAAAATTTCATTATTTAGTTGACTGTCGTTATAAATTATTTGAGAATGTTGGAAAAATATCAAAAAATAAAGATTTTGCAAAAATAAAACTGGCATTTTTGACTTATCTACAGATTTTGTGAAATCTACATTTTTTATGAATCCTTTGAATTTTAAACATTTTTTAATGTCTAGAAATTCAACTGTTTAGCATATTGAAAAATTTTCTAAAACTCACTGACCATCACTATTTAGTTGACTTCCTCGATAAATTCTTTGAAAAGATTGGGAAAATGTAAAAAAGAAAGATTTCGCAAAAAGAAGCTGATATTT
>NW_025810631.1:0-1698 GCF_022045245.1 Lucilia cuprina
ATCTATCTCTTTATCTATCTATCTATCTATCTATCTATATATCTAGATTTCTAACTTTGTATCTACATACATATCATTATGTTTAAATATATACGGTCTAACAATGACTATTACAAATTTCAGTACGTTTCGATTATTGTTCACAAAAATTAATAACACTACATATATATCTGATAAGGGGACTTTACTGACACGATATCTAACAAGTTTCAATAAAAATAAATAAATAATTAGGTATATTAACAGCACTAATTACTGAAAAAACCCGAAATCAAACTAAAAATTTTGATAAGTTCTTTTCTTGTCACACCAGTCGAATCAAAGGTCGAATTTTCCACATATATTTAGTAGTAGATAGATTCTTAACATTATTACAAAATTATTAATTAAATGCATTAATATTTATTTAACGTTTTGTTTATCAATTATGTACTGAATATTTACCAAGTTCACGTTTTGTTTTTAAGTTTTCAGCACCGCCATAAAACCATTGAGCAATTTCTTCACTATTAATCGTGGCATTCTGACGTTCTTTAGCAATGTCGGGATTAATAGTTTTAGGAACAATCGATGATATTTCTGTGGTCATTTTAATAAACAAATTATTATTTTTATTAATAAAATTATTATATTAAATTAATAGATGTATGTAATATAAAATTCGAAAGCAAAAAATTTTAATAATTTTATTTTAATAAACACTTCTTCTCTTTGCGATTTCAAATAGTCAACTAATTACAGCTCTTCCAAAGAAAAAGCTTTTATGTGCTTTTCGTACATTTTTATTTGTTTATCTCAAAAATTTAGCACTGTGTTTTTGAGAGACTCAATTAAATTTGAAAAAAATAATTTTTATGATATAGATTTCAATTTGACAACAAAAGTTAACAGTTAATTTGTATTTAAACTGTTTTTGAAGTTTAAACTTCAATTGGAGGGGGCTTGTTTTCTATGTGCCAAAGTCCAATTTTATTTGTCTAAAATTTTGTTTCAATCCCCCAACACTGTAGTCGTATGTATGACTGTGCACAAAACTTTGTTATCATAACAAAATATTGTTCAATTCTAAACAATAACATTGAATTAGTGAAACTCTTTAAAAAGAAAATTCTCTTTAAAAGAGAGTATATTTTAAATCATGACCGATATTTTGCATGAATAATAAAAAGACCGGTATTTTAAAAAATAAACACATTAAGTGAAATACGACTCGACATGATTTTGTAAAAAAGTTAATTATTTAGTAAGACAGTTATTAAGTAGAACTAAACTAAAAGTATACTAGAACAGAACTAGAACAGAACTAGAACAGAACTAGAACAGAACTAGAACAGAACTAAAACAGAACTAGAACAGAACTAGAACAGAACTAGAACAGAACTAGAACAGAACTAGAACAGAACTAGAACAGAACTAGAACAGAACTAGAACAGAACTAGAACAGAACTAGAACAGAACTAGAACAGAACTAGAACAGAACTAGAACAGAACTAGAACAGAACTAGAACAGAACTAGAACAGAACTAGAACAGAACTAGGACAGAACTAGAACAGAAATAGAATAGAACAAGAACAGAACAAAAACAGAGTTAGAACAGAACTAGGACAGAACTAGAACAGAACTAGAACAGAACTAGAACAGAACTAAAACAGAACTAGAACAGAACTAGAACAGAACTAGAACAGAACTAGAACAGA
>NW_025810632.1:0-1673 GCF_022045245.1 Lucilia cuprina
CTATAGACTAGAATATAGACTAGACTATAGACTAGACTATAGACTAGACTATAGACTAGATAATAGACTAGACTATAGACTAGACTATAGACTAGACTATAGACTAGATAATAGACTAGACTATAGACTAGACTATAGACTAGACTATTGACAAGACTATAGACTAGACTATAGACTAGACTATAGACTAGACAATAGACTAGACAATAGGCTAGACTATAGACTAGACTATAGACTAGACTAGACTATAGACTAGTCTATAGATTAGACTATAGACTAGTCTATAGACTAGACTATAGACTAGACTATAGACTAGACTATAGACTAGTCTATAGACTAGACTGTAGACTAGACTATAGAGTGGAAAAAAACTAGATTATAGAATGAACTATATACTAGACTCTAATATGTACTGCAGAGAATCTTATTAGTAATAAAGATGTTACTTCATTTCTCTCCGTTAACTTACCTCATAAGCACAATCCGTTATTATATAATCTCCCGGCAGAACTACAGTTTCATTTTCCAATTGCCGCACTTGTTGGTAGTTATAATCGTAATTATCATCTTCAATAATACGTGGCAATTCCTTGCCATCGCGTACATGTCTTAAAGTCATTTTACGGCCAGCACGATGTGAGTGCAAAGTACCGGATATTATTTTGATGCCATCTTTAGGAAACATCTTTAATTTAAAGAGAACACAACAAATAGAATTAAAAAACCAATTTTGCAAAAATTTCACATATAACGTCTTCAGTTAACTAAATTCCATTAAAACTTACCTCATTCGAACACGAAGGACCACAGATGCCAACATTACGATAAAGCTTTTGACCTGGTGGTATTAATTGTGTATCCGAAACAGAAACGCCTGATATCATAACGCCACCATCATGTTTGCGCAAATGTTTACTATAGTGTATGCGAAAACCAGAATGGTCTGAAGCTGTAAATGGAGGATAAGAAAAAAATATAAAATAAAATTACATACTACATATTTATAAATATACTTTTGGGTCAAATATGTTTCTATGTATGTTTGTATAAATTTTTTTATAGAGTTTAACTGTAAGGGGAATTTTTGTGTGAGTGTGGTTGAGGTGTCACTTGCAAAAATATTTACGTTTTTAAATTGAATAAATAGGTATGTGATTAAAACATTTGATCTGCAAAGATAGCGCGTATACCCTAGACTATAATCTGGAATGTAGCTTGAATTATAGGCCAGGCTATGTACTATATTGATTCTCGATTTTAGATTAGACTATAGACTAGACTATAGACTGGACTACAGACTAGACTATAGACTAAACTATAGACTAGACTACAGACTAGACTATAGCCTAGACTATAGACTAGACTAAAGACTAGACTATAGACTAGACTATAGACTAGACAATAGACTAGACTATAGACTAGAAAATAGACTAGTCTATAGACTAGACTATAAACTAGACTATAGACTAGACTATAGACTAGAAAATAGACTAGTCTATAGACTAGACTATAAACTAGACTATAGACTATACTATAGACTATAGACTAGACTATAGACTAGACTGTAGACTAGACTATAGACTATACTATAGACTAGACTATAGACTAGACTATAGACTAGACTATAGACTAGAATATAGACTAGACTATAGACTAGACTATAGACTAGACTA